>NC_047660.1:91841720-92141720 GCF_011762505.2 Arvicanthis niloticus | reverse complement strand
GTTTATTTTTGCTTACAACGTTGGAGGCTTTTCTAGCCTCAAGTTCCAAATTACAACATTTCTACAAACCAGTTATAAAGACCCATGAATCAGTCACATTGGCAGGCTTGCTACAGCAACATCCCTGCTCCTAGCACCATTTTGGTCTTAGTTTCCTTTTCTTTCTTTCTTTTTTTTAAAGGTAAACTTAATTTTTTTAATTTACATTTTAAATGTTATCCCTTTTCCTGGTTCCCCCACCCCCTGGAAGCCCCTCTCCCATCCTCCTCTCCCCATGTTTCTATGAGGGTGTTCCCCCACCCACATACGCCCACCACCAACCTTGGAATTCTCCTATACTGGGGCATCTTGGCTTCACAGGACCAAAGGTGTCTCCTCTCATTGATGCCTGACAAGGCTATTCTCTGCTACATATGTGGCTGGAGCCATGGGTCCCTCCATGTGTACTTCTTGGTTGGTGGTTTAGCCCCTGTCTGGTTGGTTGATATTATTGTTCTTCCTTTGGGGTTGCAAACTCCCTCAGCTCCTCCAGTCCTTTTACAAACTCCTCCACTGGGAACTCCGTGTTCAGCCCAATGATTGGCTGCAAGCATTTGCCTCTGTATTTGTCAGGCTCTGGCAAAGGCTTGCAGGAGACAGCTATATCAGGCTCCCTTCAGCATGCACTTCTTGGCATCCACAATAGTGTCTGGGTTTGGTGATTGTATATGGGATGGATCTTCAGGTAGGAAGTCTTTGCATGGCCTTTCCTTCAGTCTTTGCTTCACATTTTGTCTCCGTATTTGCTCCCATGAGTATTTTGTTCCCCTTTCTAAGAAAGACCAAAGCACCCACACTTTGGTCTTTCTTCTTGAGCTTCATGTGATCTATGAATTGTATCTTGGGCATTCCGATCTTTTGGGTTAATATCCACTTATCATTGAGTGCATTTCATGTGTGTTCTTTTGTGATTGGGTTACCTTACTTGGGATGATATTTTCTAGTTCCATCCATTTGTCTAAGAATTTAATGAAGCCATTGTTTTTAATAGCTGAGTGGTACTCCATTGTATAAATGTACCACATTTTCTATATCCATCTCTCTGTTGAAGGACATCTGGGTTCTTTCCAGCTTCTGGCTATTAGAAATAAGCCTGCTGTGAATACAGTGGAGCATGTGTCCTTGTTATATGTTAGAGAATTTTTTGGGTATATGCCCAGGAGTGGTGTAGCTGGGTCCTCAGGTAATGTTGTGTCCAATTTTTTGAGGAACCACCAGACTGATTTCCAGAGTGGTTGCATCAGCTTGCAATCCACCAACAATGGAGGACTGTTTCTCTTCCTACACATCCTTGCCAAAATCTGTTGTCATCTGAGTTTTTGATCTTAGCCGTTCTGACTGATGTGAGGTAGAATCTTAGGGTTGTTTTGATTTGCATTTCCCTGATGACTAAGGATGTTGAACATTTCTGTAGGTGCTTCTCAGCTATTCAATATTCCTCAGTTAGGCAGGTAGATCAATGAAATAGAATTGAAGACCCAGAAATGAACCCACACACCTATGGTCACTTGATCTTTGACAAAGGAGCTAAAACCATCCAGTGGAAAAAAGACAGCATTTTCAACAAATGGGGCTGGTTCAGCTGGAGGTCAGCATGTAAAAGAATGCAAATCAGCCTATTTTTATCTCCTTGTATAAAGCTCAAGTCCAAGTGGATCAAGGACCTCCACATAAAACCAGATACACTGAAACTGATAGAGGAGAAAGTGGGGAAGAGTCTGGAACACATGGGCACAGGGGAAAATTTCCTGAACAGAACACCGATGGCTTATGATCTAAGATCAAAAATCAACAAATGGGACCTTGCAAAATTGCAAAATTTTGTAAGGCAAAGGATACTGTCAATAGGACAAAATGGCTACCAACAGATTGGGAAAAGATCTTTACCAATCCTACGTCTGATAGAGGGCTAATATCCAATATACACAAAGAACTCAAGAAGTTAGACTCCAGAGAATCAAATAGCCCCTATTAAAATGGGGTACAGAGCTAAACTTAGTTTCCTCTCTTACTGCTAAGGATAAACTACACTCTAGGCTGCAGGAATTGCCCTATGCTTAAGAGCACAAATCACACTTTTAGAGGACTAGGGTTTGCTTCCTAGCACCCTGAGGCAGCTATCAACTGTCTGTAATTCAGTTCCCAGGAGATCTGACACCCTTTGTGGCCTCTTTGTACTTAGACATACATGTAGGCAAACGATTTAAAATTAAATGAAAAAAAAAATATGAACACTGAGGAATGAGACTTAGAGGACAAGTGCTTTATTTTGGCTTATAGTTCCTGGAGAGGGTATAGTCAATCATGATAGGTAAGGTACAGTGGCAGGATCAGGAAGAAGGGTGTTCACATTGTATCTCTACTCTGGAAGGAATGCTTGCAACAGGAAATGGCGTCAGGCTATAAATGTTCAAGACTTGTCATTTTGTCATAATGTGACTGTGAGGTTCTATTTCCTAAACTCCACAATCTCTCCAACTAGTACCACCATTCATGAACCAAATATTCGAACAATTAAAGCCTGTGGGTGATGCTTCACATCGAAACCACACAGTGAAGATATGGCATATACATGAGTTCACATGTATGTGTGATGGTCATTAGTGATGGGGTAATATCACTCATCCTGGGTAAAACAAAACCATCATCTCAATAGGCTATATATAAATCATGAAAAGGAATAGGCTATATGAGGAGAGGAAAATTATAAAGGAATTGATCTGTGCCTATTAATGGTAAGAACATCCAAATACATGGCTTCAATAAATTTTAATTAAGACCACACTCAGACTTAGGAACAAGTTGTCAATCAATTTTCAAAACAATTTCACATTCATTTTTGATCCTGCTATACATCATTGCAGGGCTTCCTCAGTTAAGGCCTATTAATAGATGAATTGATCTTCACATATCAACATTTATTACTTATTCATGAGAAAAATTTCAAGTGTGCCTCATCTTTTAGTATTAGCTGTTTACTTCAAACACCTGGAAGTTTTCAATAGCCTGGCGTTTGGAACTTACCTCCAGGGATTCTTATCTCATGGACCTGAAAGTAGTCTGCAGATAACTATTTTTAAAATTTACTCTAAAGTGCTTTAAATGTGTGCCAGGATTATGAGCCACTAAGGAATATCCGCAAGGTAGACATGTCACAGGAGAAAGGGCTTACAAATCAAAATCTTAAAACCTTTAATTTGGCACAGACTACTGCTTTGGGATTTTATTTCTGCAGCCATATTCATTAGTAACAATGTTAAATTGGTAACGTGGGTAATTCTAAGTCATTTCCCATAGTTATCAGATGCGAACCATTAATTGCAAATCACAAGTAGTACATGGAGACACAAATGGTAACTAAATTGATCCATGGCTATCAAGTAAGCATTCCAAGCTACAAGGAGTTACTCCCTGAGAGGAACTAATTAAGTAGATGACTTGTGTATCAGGTGGAGCCTAGTTAACACAAGGCCTTGCTTTTTCTTAAGCAGCTGTGAATAATTATTTTTAAAGCAAGCCCTAAAAATTGCTGAAAAAGAGTCCTTTCTTAGTGGGTTCATGTTCAACCAATATCCAGTTCATACATATGTGTTTCATTGTCTCACTGACAGCATTATTTGCTTTCACAGTGTAGCATACAATGAAGAACTCTATAGGGGCCAGCTTAAAACTGATAGTGCAATGAAATCGGATGTATTAGAAACACTCAGAATCCAACTTCTTCACACCTTATACTACCTTCCTGAGAAAAGCCACCAACATCCTTCACTTCGTTATCATAACCTTTTCCTAAGTTGCTACTCTATCTCCACCATTTGTTATGCTTCAGTGCATCCTAAACACAATGGCCAGGAAGCACTGTTCTTGTCTGAACCAAACCCCACCCTTTCTTTTAGGACCCTACATCTTCTTGTGGCCTCACCCACAAGTATCACATCTCTGTATCAGAGGAGGTGATGGGTCTTTCCTGGACCTCATTGGTTTTTCTACTATGCTTCTTTGTTTCCTCCATGCAACCCCTAGTCAACTCATATCTTCTTATTAAAGTACAAGGATATTCCACAAGAACTTGTCTGTGTAGCAGTCATGTGTGGCTGCCTGGCCATGACCATTCAGGTGATAGCTTCCTGTTACTGTCATTTGATAAAATTATAATTGAGTGGCTAAGTACACAGGGCATCTCTCTAATCCCATGGAATGTGGACAACCTCAATCTTTTGTTTAACAATCATGCTCTATTTCTGACCTTGTTTCTATGCAAGTCTCTTTTATCTTTAAGTTGGACCTCTTTCCAAATAACAAATTCAAGCTCTTGTACAGCTCTCTCAACTGTATTTCTCTATCAGTTCTTTTATGTTCGATATTTAAATGGCATACGTTTGTTGGTAGTGGCTTTCATAAGGACATTTAAATAGCGGTATAAAGTACTTTAAGCCTATCTCTGCTCTATACTGTTCCATTTTCTTTTCCTCCTCCCACCAGTACTCTTTGTTTTCCTGAATGAATCACTTTGCTTCTGTTTTCATTCACACATGATTCTCAGTGTCACTGGAAAATCTAGAAGCTATACATGAGAGAGGAACTATATGGTATCTTTCTCTCTGATGCTGACTTAATCCCCTCACTATGATTATCTCCACTTGTATTTACATTCTTCATCACCTTTCACACTTTGCTTGTAACCTAAACTTTTAACTTTGTGGTCATTTTATCTTGGCTTACAGACTCCCACAATACTAATCGCCTTTATCTTATCATTCTTCTGAGGAACCACCCTGATAATGGGCTTAGAGCCAAAGCTGAGAGTACCCATTGTAAAACATAACTCTATTGACTTTTTTTCTTTGTATTCTAATGATCAATCTTTTCAAAGACTTCTTTTAAGCTACAGGAAATCACATCAGATTCTTGAGGTTCATTTTCAGCTCCTTGGTCTTGAGTAGGTATTCCTTTTTTCTTCTTACATTAAGCTTAACATTAATATTTTCTCCTGATCATCATCGAGCTCATGAGATAAGTAAATAAAGCAGAGAGCTTCCACCACTTCCAGTCACCATCCCTGAATTCCCCTTCATCAGTGTCTAGACAGTCTATATTTTATCTTTTTTATCATTGTTGTTTTGAAATTCTCCGTGTTCCCAGCTAATGTGGTCACTGAATTTAGGTTGATAAATACACCCCTCAGTTTCCCTGTATTTTGAAAAAAAAAATGGGAGCTAGAAAATGGTAAAGGAAAATGAATATATTTACAATTTGGCTGTACTGGAGAGAGAAAGACTCCTGATTTTTCTGTGCCTTTCCTGCAGAAGTATTACAGTTTCATAGGAAACATGAAACAAATGAGAGGTCTTATCCGCATGCTAGTTGAACTGTAACATAAGCTGTTTAAATTTCATGAAATCCCTTCCTACCAAGCAAGTTTTTTCTTAAGCACCAAGGCTTGAACCCTTTCTTCCCCCATATTTGAGGTAGATTTTTTTATGGCCTCTGTATTAATAACGCAAAAGAGGCAGTGAGGGGTAAACATACCTTTGGAACATCAGCTTACTGCTTAGGTTCCATTGTAGGATCAAAGTCACAAAATCACATGTCCTTGTATACTGAGTCTTTATTTCTCCCTAGGGTTCCTTCACCAATTTAATTTCCTCTTCTATCACACCACTAGTTTTTCCCTTTCTTCTTGATGCACATAAATCAAGTTAGCATACTTTTCTTTTTCTTAATCTAAAGAATAAACAGAAGCTTTCTTATCTTTATCAATTTCTCTCTTTTTCTGTTTACAGAAAACCTCTAGATGGTATTTCAGAATTCTGTGAAACTCTGTTTTGACGTCACCCCAGTTACTTTCCACTTCAACCTCTTATGCTTGGCGTCTGAGCAAGGATTAGCAGTAACTCCTATTTCATCTAGTCAAGTTACTTCATTCTCTTGTTACTTGACTAATTACCAAAGACAGATATCTTAGAATAATCTCTCTTAGCCATGAGAATGCCATGTTTCTGTTCTTCTTCTGTCTTACTAGCTATTCTTTGGCACTTTCTCTTATTTAACTGTTTCCTCATTTCTCTAAACTCTGAATGCCATCCTGTGAGGCCACCTTAAAAGCCAAGACTTATTACAGTTTATTATATTAAGTCCCTGGCTGATCCTTTCTGTCTCATAGCTGTCTCATATATTAAAGGCTGGTGACACCAAACATTTTATCACATGTCCTAGTTATCCCTGCACTCTGGACCTGTAGATCCAATTCATTGCTTGCTATCTCCATTGGGATGATGAGAGGTAGCTCACAGTGACTGACCTCAAATGTAATTTCTGGCATCTCTCCACAAACCTGCTTCTTGTGGAAAGCATATATGAAAAGATGAGATTGATGGAGTATGAAAGAAAAGCAGCATATTACTTAGGTGGCAGCACTGTGTTGCCAACCTCAGAAGGAAAATACTCTCTGCACATTAATCAGTGCTGTAAATGGTTTTATATATTTGATGTTATAGAAATTCTATCAAACATTATGGTTTTGAACTACATTAAGAAAAAAGAGTTTACTCTCTCTCAGGTTACTTTTCTAATTGTTGTGATAAAACACCATCAACCAATACAACTTATTAAAAATGCTTAATTTTGGGCTCATGGTTGCAGAGTGTTAGTATTTAGAAGTATAAATCTATGAGTGCCATTCTCACTCAAACCACTACACCCTGCTTGCTTTATTAACTTTCTATGCCTTACAGTTTTATAAGATGACAATCATCATCTATGAGTCATTTCTTCCTATTTTTTCTTCTTATATTCTATACTCCTACACAAGCAGTGAAAACCCTGCTTTACTTTCCCAATTCAAAATGAAAATCATAACAGAGAAGATGGATTTAAGGTTTTTAAGAGATTCAATTATTATTGATACTGTTGATATGTAAAAGTTAGGTAACTTCTTTTCCCAAGTTAAAAGTCTTGGGGAAAATTCAGGGAATGGAAATTGTTTCTTTGAATAATTTAAGTACCTGTAACAGGTGCTGATAAAAACACAACTCTAATCTCACAGAGAAAAAGATAAAGTTAATTATGAAGCCAAATATGAATAACCAGGGTCTGAAAATATGGTTTACTCAATATATATTTCAGTCATGCTCTCTGTTATGTACTAGTCAACATTTATCTTTTACTAGGTTTTGCTTATCTTTATGTAACATGCTATAGTGTTTTCCAACTTAGTGTAAATCAAATTCACCTTACCCCTTCCAGTGTCTATCCTATGTCTTTGATTATTTATACATAGAAGTCCCTTGAAGACTGTTGAGGCCCACATTCTGCCTCAACACTTTGCCTCAACACTTTTGGGGCTAAGTGCTCTGGTAAAGAGAGAGAGTGGCTCTTGGGGCAAGAGACTCGAAGAATGGAGACAAGACAGGGTGTGATTCAGTCTTTTCTATTTTCTCAAGTCTCTCTTCTTGAAGGGAATTCTGAGGTATTTATATACACAAGCAGGAGAACACAGGTGAAAACACTTTACCATGTGCACCATACAGCTGAGGTCACTAAACAGCAAAAACAAGCTATGTGGGATAAACAATATATTTATCAGAGTGTGCTTCAGCTGTTATAGGCTTTTGACAACCAAGTCTTTCATCAGGGTATATGGTTCCAGATGGCTGGAAAGTTGATCTAGCTGCTTTCTGCTTAAGTCAGCTCCCAACAGGTCCCCCTTTTTAATTTTTTTTCAAAAGGGAAGGCTGGGAAAACTTACAGAAACCGTGCCTGTCCTAGGTTGGAGCAAAGGACCCCAGCCTCACTTAAGATGGTGAGGCCTCCCTTATTTTAGGGGCAAGGGTCTCAATATGCTCTCTTACCCGTCATTGGCTATCCGGCTTAGCGCGTAAGTTAGGGGTTAATCCTGTCAATCTTGATGACAGAGGTTTCAGAGTCTCCTACTTCCAGCCTGTAATATCGGACCTGTATGGGTTTCATTTGTTATCTGTTGCTGTACCAAAGCCATCAGTTTGAACAGCATGAACCTGAGAGACAAGAGACTTAATATCTAAACCGTTGATATAAAAGCAACACTCTTAAAGGCAACAGACAACTTCCCCTGTTGGAGAAGTGAAAGGTCTGAGCCTTGTACCCACAAATTTATACCAATGAAATCCTTGAATTTTGCATCAGCTTAGTAACAATTATACAGATAAAGACAGCCTAATATTAACCACCTCAGTCCCCAAGTCCAGGGAATTGGGGTGCCGACTCTTCATTAACTTTTTCAAGCTGAACATGGGCATTGACTTTTAGAAGAGGAATGAGGAGAAGGGTAAATTGATAAGCATCTGAAGTCTGTCTTAACTGCATTCAGCTGGAAGTCCAGGGCATCAGTGAACATGCAGGTGATAAGATTCATTCTCCAAAGCTGTATATTCTGCAATATACAAATCTCAAAACAAGGTTTAGTATCAAGATAATTATTTTGATTCTCTGAAATCTAGTGTTCTGGAGGCCTACCTCTGTCATGTCTGATCCATATAATTCTGGAAGACATAATTACTACCTTAATGACCTCATCAGAAAACTCATAGAAAAACCTTTTTTTCCAAATTAGCCTTTCCTTAAGCCAGTAACCAGAAAAAACTTTACATTGAGTTTTTATCTAGAAAAATATTATACAACTCAGAATCACACCCATTTTGAAAGTTAAATCAATTAACATTATCATTCTGCTTAGCTCTCTGTCTAGAGCAGCCTTCTATTTATTCCTCGAGTCTTTAAAGCCTTTTTCATCTGTTTTTACTCACTTATTTCTTGCCCCATTTTTGTTACTATAACCTTTATTTATCTGTTTGGCTCTCTTGACTCAGAGCAGCCTGCAATTTACTCCTTGCATCTTTAAATCCTTTTTCATCTGTTTCTATTTACTTATTTTTTGCCCCGTTTTTGCTACTATGCAATCACCTTTGTTTCACTTCCGAATTCAGCCAGCTCCGTCAGTCGACTGGTTCTCCAGCACAGGGTGTCTTCCACTGTATCCCGCTTACTGGAGCTCTAACATTGAGACTCTGTCAGTTGACTGGTTCTCCAGTGCAGGGTGTCTTCCACTGTATCCCGCTTACTGGAGCTCTAACGTTGAGACTCTGTCAGTCCACTGGTTCTCCAGTGCAGGGTGTCTTCCACTGTATCCCGCTTACTGGAGTCCCTGTTCGGGTGCCACTAATGTTGACACCCTTTACTCTGCCTCAACACTTTGCCTCAACGCTTTGGTTGAGCTAAGTGTTCTGGTCAAGAGAGAGTGTTGGGCAAGCGACGCGAAGAATGGAGACAAGACAGGGTGTGATTCAGTCTTTTCTATTTTCTCAAGTCTCCCTTCTTGAAGGGAATTCTGAGGTATTTATATACACAAGCAGGAGAACACAGGTGAAAACATTTTACCACGTGCACCATACAGCTGAGGTCACTAAACAGCAAAACAAGCTATGTGGGATAAACAATATATTTATCAGAGTGTGCTTCAGCTGTTATAGGCTTTTGACAACCAAGTCTTTCATCAGGGTATATGGTTCCAGATGGCTGGAAAGTTGATCTAGCCGCTTTCTGCTTAAGTCAGCTCCCAACAGAAGACATTGTTTAGACACCTCCTGTTTTTACCTGAGCTCATTGTTATTTATTCATACTGTAAATGATAGCATAAAAGTATAGTACGAGGCAGAGGCTATGTATGCCTTTCTTTTTCTTATAAAATTATGCCAAATTCAGGCTGATTAGTGTTGCTATGAGGATTCCCTGCATATACATAATTGCCTTCTAAGAACCTTTTCTAGCTCAGTGCTTCTAAGGCTATATGATCTGAGAGGTTGCTGGTGCTCCAGCCATCATAGCCAGGGTTTAGCATAAAGAGGGTCAAGATATGAGTAGATTTTACAATTCATGCATAATTGTTACTTCTATCCCCATATTGGTTTGAAATGGGGAGGAAGTATTGATAATAATCATCTTTATTGATATTTTGGCTGAGACATGAAAATTGCTTGGTCAATGGATAGAAGTTGTTGCCACAAAAGAAACACCCCCTCCCAAATCAAAACAAAAAGAAACAAAAACCAAGTCTCACCTTAAACTGGATAAGGGATAGTTTATTTTGGAGCTATATAGGAGTGACCATAGCATTGGAACACAGATTCAGGCCACCCACAATTCCATGTTTCTGGAATTCTATGTATCTGAGCTTCTTCTGTTTACTTCTTACACAGTCACTCATACCTGGGTGAAGGAAAGGTTAGAAAGAGAACTGGGTACACTGTACCCCAAGTAAACCTAACACTGATATCACTTAGAAGGGGGATTCCTCCAATTGCCAAGTGAATTACCTAAGAGAAGAGAAGCATTTGAGTGGGAGAAGGGTAGCTTGCAACCAAGTGCTCTAACCTGGCTTTCAGGTTGGTGATGGATATGCCGTAGAGATGAACTTCATGCAGTGAAGCGCCTAGGTGAGCATATGCATGTTTTATTACTCTCAGATGCTTATTTGTTAATAAAGGGAATTGCACAAATCATCACTATGTAATTTAGAGCACACATATACTTTTATTGCACAACCAACTGAAATGTTCATTAAGCATTTTTAATGGTGTGAGAAAGTGCTTACAATAAAGTGCTGAGAATGAAAGCGAAAATGAAAACACAGTTCAAAATGGTAACTTGCCCGGGACTCTAAAACTGGGAAAAATCCCAGCGGGAGGATGCACCAGGTCAGCCATCTCATTTGCTTACTGTGATTAAACTTGTTTTGTATTTAAAAATATTTTTCATGTAATCTTACTAAAGATTGTTTTGCCTTGCTTTGTTTTGCATCATCTTTGTCTTTCAAAACATAAGCATGTGCCTGCTAGAGTAGAAACATCCTATAACTATGGTCTACAACAGGCAAGCAAAGATTTATGTGCAAGGCTGTGGCTACCTCACAGTTCAGATTGACTATTGCTTCCCAGACAACCAGAAATACTGGGTATAAACAATATAAAATCCTGAAATTACATTAGTGCCACAATGCTAAAGAGTTGCCAAGTCAGTGTAAGGGTGGTACCCTTGGGGCGTTAAAGCTCCTGGCTTCAGTCTGGTCAAGTTGCTGAATTTGAACTTTTAGGCACTTACTTGGCGATGGAGAATGAATTCAAGAAGAGGATGTTCTCCAGAAAAACCAACGTTTCTAAGTCTCAACCCTCAGGTAATGGTGAGTCAGAAATAAACCTGCCCTGCTCAAAGGGACCATAGAGAGCTTCCAACAGGAAAGGGTGAAACTCCACCCACTGATCTCATCCCCATTTCACTTAGTAACAGGAGGGATGTGTGTTACAAATGTGATTATTGGGAGTGGTAAGTTTCTTGGTGACAAAATATAGAATCAGAAACTGTAATTATGTAGCAGAGAATATTTTGAGGTGTAAACTTATTCTGACAAAAATTTTAAGTTAAAACAACAACAACAACAACAACAAAAAATATGGCCTGCAGGATGGTTCCTCAGCATTGAAGAAATCATACTGAGTTTGATTCCCAGCATCCACTTAGGGCAAGTCTCAACTACCTATAACTGCAGCTCCAACTCCTCTGGGCCCAGGTGCACATAACCACTCACAGGCTTACACATAATTAAAAGTAAAATAAATCTAAATTATTACATTTATTCATTTGTATTTATTGTGTGGGATATATACTTGTCATGGTACACATATGCAGGTTAAAAATGATTTGTGGGAATAGATTGTCTTCTACTACTCTGTGACGCCAGGAATTGAATTTAGAACATCAGACTTAGCAGCAAACACCTTTGTCTACCAAGCCGCCTCAATGGCTGTTGTGTGACAAAAGATTTTGTGGGGAGATGCTACATACACCTCTACTCACTTTAGATAAGGAGTCTATGACAGAAAAAATACAGAAACCACCAAGTCCAACTTGGTGACCCAATAGGTTTTACTGGGACAACTATAGGATATTCCTATAGATACTTACAGCAATCCTAATACAGGAATCTCTTTCTTACAGTGAGTGAGGGGTTACTTACAGGAGCAGAACTGACTTAAAGAAAGCTTCATTACCAGTGGCCACTTCAGCACTGGTGATAGTTCACAAAAAAAGCTGGGAACCTGGACCACACTGTACATCTGGCAGGAAGCTTAACAGGTTGTAGAATGTCCTTTCTAAGTGCTTCAATTGATCTAAACTTCTTACAAGAAGCTGGTCTTGTCTCAGTCTTCTTTGCACCTTGGCTTGTCTGAGAATCTTTATAACTTTTATTGCTTATTCTGGTAAGGAGGGGCCCAGTGAATCTGAACAGTTTCGGGGACTTCCTGAAGCTCTTTTGAGTAGTTTACCTCCCTGCTTAAAGAGCTTCTTTACAAGATGAAATGTTTCAACTGTAGAGGGAAACTGTCACATAACACTGTCCCAAATTATAAATTTTAAAAGGTGAAAAATATCAGAAACATCACTGTTCAGAAAGTGTTCCAGCTTAAAGCAACAGAACCCTTGCTTCCTTGTCCTGGTTTTTAATATGTTTTGATAGCCTCTTTATAGGACAGTGATTTCTGCAATGTAGCTTTTTCTGTATGGAGAACATAAAGATGATTTGGTATGCAGAGTGGGTCATAGAACTCTTTTATTATTGGTGTCTTAGAAAAACACAGTCTTTGAAGATTTATATAAGTAATGCCATGCACGTTTTGAGTATTGTTATCAAGTTTGGAAAATTGTCTTCTAAATTTCTGTCACCTATAAACTATAACATTTCTCAATGTTTAAAGTTTTTCTTGGCAGAAAATCATCTTAAATACTCCTTAAATTAATGGCCTCCATTAACCAGTTTATTGTTGAGGTTCAGGTGACACTGGGGTGTAATTGCTTTTATATTACCTCAGTTGGTATTTTGTGTCAAATTGGCAGGTTATTTAAATTTTATTAGTATGTGCAGATAATTCACTAGTTTATTAGTTACATTTTCAAGCTGACCAAGACTCTAGTTTTACTTTTCTTGATGCTGGAGTAATTTTTACTGATACTGTTGCTAGTCAAATGCTTATCAATTGTTTGGATAGTCTATTAAGTTTTCATTAAGACTTTCTCTCCCATTAAGTAACAAATTTAAAAATGACAAGAGTTACATGTTACGTGGGTCTGATTCACTATGGTGTAATTTATCACCAGTTTTATTGAAAGGCTCAAAAAGAAATGCTTTTGTAAACTTAAAATGGCCCATTTGGGTTTTGTGAACAGAATTTTTTTGCACATTGTTCTTGTTTTGATTTTTCTTCTGATTCTTTAACAAAGTTTTTTGACATTCTTAAAATATCGCTTTCTTCTTGTTGCAAGATGAAACAGTTTTATAATAGGCAAGACATTCCATTATACTTGTTATATTGTTTAAAAAATGCATGTATATTTAAAATACTCCACAAAGATCCGGATTTAAGTTGAAAACATTTAACCATGGTAAACTCCAGAAGTATCCGGTGATTTGGGGAGTATGAAGGCAGCTTTAGTCAGATACTCTAAAGAATTCTTGACAAAAGGCAAAGGGCTTCAACTTGCTGTGGTTCTAACATGCACATCTGTC
This sequence comes from Arvicanthis niloticus, assembly GCF_011762505.2. Taxonomy (NCBI): domain Eukaryota; kingdom Metazoa; phylum Chordata; class Mammalia; order Rodentia; family Muridae; genus Arvicanthis; species Arvicanthis niloticus. Next base: position 92,128,087 of record NC_047660.1, on the reverse strand, counting down.
ATGATTGCTTAACAAACAGCCTGTGACACGTTGTAAAACTTGTCTCATGTCATTGAATTAACAGAGAAGCTTTTCAGTTGATCAAAAAGAACCTGTTTTGAGATTTTTGTCTGTGCTATTTGTGCTGTGTTAGAGTTTGAATATTGCACCGGTGATTCATGTTGGTACCATACACTGACACACCCACACTACCATAATGGTACTTTTTATCTGGGTTAATTATTTGTTTATACTTTTCTTCTGTATTTCACTATTTTTTTAAATCAGTTATCCACAATCTATTTGAAATGCATTATGTTTGTGTTTATATTTGAGATTCTTTTGTGCTCATGTAAAGAAGGGTATTAAATTTAGTAAATAGTAGGTTACTGACATTTCTGTTGTTTAAAGAATTTCTTTCCTAGTTTCCTTTTCTGTTGCTGTGATAAGCACTGTGGCTGAAAGAACTTGGCTAGGAGAATGGGTCTTTGGTTGTTTGTTTGTTTAGCTTGCATTATAGCCCATCTTTCAGGGGAAACTAAGACAGACACTTAAGATAGTAGCTTGATGCAAAAACCAATAGAAGAGTGCTGCTTACTGACTTGATCTCAGGCTTACATACAGCCACCTTTTTTACACATTCTAGGATCATCTGCCTAGAGATGATACCACCCCCAGTAGGCTGGGCCCACCTATATCAAACATCAATCAAGAAAATGCTCCAAAGATATTTATACAGGCCAATATAATAGAGGTGATTTTGAATGAGGTTTCCTCTTTCCATATGTATTAAGTAGACAGCCAGATTAATCACCATAGCATCATATTATTAATAATGAATAATTTTACAATCATTATCTCTTCTAAAACCCATTACCTTAACACCTGCAATGACCCACAAATCACTTGGGTATTCTATATATTTTTTGCTTGCCACGTTCTCTTTGGATTTGTCAAATTTTTGAAAAATTTCCCTAGGAGCTTCATACTGTCAAGCTGCTGGAAGTGAGTCTTCTACTAGCAGCCTTCAGATGAAGATGTAGAACTCTCAGCTCTGCCAGCACCATGTCTGCCTGGATGTTGCCATGTTCCCACCTTAATGATAATGAACTCAACCACTGATCTTGTAAGCCAGCCCCAATTAAATGTTGTTTTTATAAGATTTGCCTTGGTTATGGCATCTGTTCACAGAAATGAAACCTAACTAAGACAATGTATTGCAAAATTTTTATCTTATAATTGATTTTTTATAACACACTCTGAGTTGGAAGGATGTGAATGATCTTAAGATGAAGTTACCATATGGGATTGGAGGATGATGGGGCCTCCATGGTGCTGGGGTATGAGGTTCACTGCATATAGTAGGGATTTAGAGGAAAGTGGGTGGTGAGGGGTATAGATCAGGAGTGCTGAGTTCCTCTCCCTTATTCAAGAAGACACTTGAATGCTTGAGCAAGTGGTCATCTGTCACTGGACAGAACCTCAGGGTCTTTTCTCCCCTCTGCCTGAATCAGAGTTTGAGTTTATCTTGTCATATTTTCCCCCAAAATGTGGTATACATCATCATTGATCAGAGAATGGGAAATTGATGAGCTTATACTCCTAAGGCAGACACCTGAGCAAGCCTCTCCATGAGCATCAGTGCTGAGGGAAGCAGAGGATATTTCTAACCACTGTGAAGAAAATGTAAGCCATACATGATTCATGCCTTGTTAAATTAATTTGATCTTAGAGTTTTACTGATATACTTTTGTTTTGTTTTAATGCTTTTGTTTCCTTTGTATAATGTGAATATATGTCAAGGTAGGTTAAAATCCCTTTCTAATATAGCCCTTACCTACCATGTACTTAACTCAAATGAGCTTACACCATTCCTCAGGAAACCACAGTTGTTGCTATGTCCACCATCTTTCTAGGTAGTTTTCAGTGACAAATAGCTTTAGGAAATGTATAGTGTATTGACTTTGAGTATTTAACACTAATTTGATTACATATACGCTACATTCTTCCTACTGTACCATTCGGAATATCAGTTTCCTCAAAAGGTGTCATTAGATATAACTGATAAACCTATAGTGAAGCTTTGTCTTCTGAACATGTTTTCCAGGGTAGATACTGAACTTGTAGATGGAAGATGCTAATATCATAGAAACTCAGAATGAAGAAAACTGAAAATGGCTTAATTAACAGTCGACTTTAAATGGCAAATAAAGAAACCCAGCACCTCACAACTTCCTTCTGTTCTTGCCATTACACCCATACACTTCAGCAACAAAGGCTATAGAGAGGTTCCAGTCCGTGCCCAATGACTACCAATACCGTTTCCTTTCTTTAAGATAAGATCTTAAAAAAGAGACTAAATCAGTATTTTTTTTAAAGCACAAAAGACCCTTTTCAATTTTGACAGGAAAGCTGCAAAGATGAAGGGTGCATATGAGGCATATGTTTTAAGGATATATCTCCAATTATTCTTTCTCCTTCATTCTTGAGAAGCAGTGCCTGGATTAGAAGGACAGGGACCAAGTCCTCTTCAGAAATTCATTATGTGCATCAGCCACTTTCTGACCTTTGCCTGGGAGTAATTTTGTAATGCACTCATGATGGGCGATTTTTCAACTCTAAAGGCAGATAAAGTAGCATTGTTAGAGGAGTGATATCTGTGGTGAAAGGAATGTTAGTGCCTGGAAATTGAATTCTTTGAGGGAGGGATATCATGGCAAAAGACAGAAAGAATTGTGTCTTGATTTTCAATATATTAACTTATTCAAAGAGCTCCATCCACTTCTGCAAAGGAATCAGAGGGCACTAGATTCCCAAACACATTAGAAATAATTCAGCTACTGAAATAAAAAGGAAGGGAAGCGAGGGAAGGGCAGACAAGCTGCACAGCTAGATCAAGGTCACACATCTGGCTAGTGGATAGGACCAGAAATACTCAGGCCTCCTGCATCAGGTGCAGCAGTGTATGCTTTGCAGTATGCTGCCTTCTCAGCCTGACAACTTGACCATCACTGATCCGTGTATTGAATGATGAACTGAGATTGGCTGACATCTTTAGGGAAGAGTGTGGTATGCAGGAAGTGTGCTAGAATGGACTTCAACCTGAATCTGCCACTTGTGATGTAACTTTAGATAAGCTGATGGACAAGTTTAGTGTACCTACTTGAAAAGCCTGCAGGACACTGGAAGAAAGTAAGAAATTCTTCTCTAGACTGTAGCAGACTCTGCAGAGGTGTTAGGATTTCTCTGTGTAAAAAGATGTTGCAAGTGGAGGAAGAGAAGTAGAAAAACAACAAAATCTATAATTAACCCTTTGAAATGATTCTTAACTTAGTCTAACATATTTTCTTTTCTTTCCTGATCTAGTGGTACATATAGTGTCCAGTTATATCTGTTTTTTTCTTGTTTTTTTCCCCAGACTAATGTGATATTGAGAATTCTGGGTTGCTGGTATATTTTGGTCTGTGATATCCCCTAAATGTTCATGTGTTAACTTGTTTTCTAGCTGCTGGTGATGATAGAAAGAACTATCAGAACCTTTAGAAAGTGTGGCTCCAAGAAGAAGGTACTAGGCCTTTGGGGGCCAGCCTGTAAAGTAGATACTGAGATCTGGCCTTCTCCATCATGATGTGAACAGCTTTTCCTGCACACTAGTTTAGGAGCCAAACCAAACATTTTGAAATGTTTGTTGATGTTGCTAGTAATGACTCCCCAAATGGTGTAGAACTTTCTGGATTATGCAGTAGCCTGGGATTAGCTAGTCTGAGGGCTCAGAACTCTTTATTTCTTATGTGGAACCTACAGCATTTGGGAAACTCATTTTGAAAATGCATCAAAATGTTCTTACGTTTTTCTCAATGTGATATTAGCTTGCAAAGGAGGCCATCATGTTTGAAGGACTACATGTTGGGATTATCAAAATATTTTTCAATAAACCAGTTCAGGGTGATTCAGTAAGAATATTAAAGATGTCCTCTAGTTTCTGAGTTGCTAAGGATAACTAAATCACGACATCTCACTCTGTTGGAACAGTGTCTCTACTCTCGTACATGAGAAAACAAAGTAGAAGATCAATGCAATGACTTATGTTTGGGTTCCCTGTTCATCTGACATTGACTAAACACCCAGAAGAGACTAAATATGTTCCTAGAGGGAGGTCCTGAACTGCCAGCAATGAGGCAAAATTGGATGATTAAAAAGATTCAGAGCACCAACTCTGTGTTCTTTCTAGAAGAAAGTGGAAGGATCTGTTGAGAGTTAGTGAAAGAAACTCAGAGTTGGCAGGAAGGAGAGGAAGCATGAGGTAAAGTCAAGCTATGAGTTACAGTGTGAATGTACTGCTCAGGCTACAGCAGCAATGTGCAGAGATTGTCTCTTAGAGCAAGCGTAGTAGGATCTGAAAGGAAGCTTGAGAAAGACAGTGAGGCTGATAGGGTGAATTGGGAAGGGAGGCTGTTGTGTGGATACCCTAATAGATGGACAGGTTGTGAAAGCAGCAAGGAGATTTTGCAGAATCTGGGCCCTTCTCTCAGCATTCAACATAGCACAGCCATGCTTTAGGAATGCCCAGGATGAGGGTTGGGCAGAACTGGGCTCAGCCACAGTGTTAAGTGAGAAGGAGCCATGAGCACGAATAGTTGTTTTGGAAGGGTCTTGCCTTGGTGGCTCTAGAACCTTCTCACAAGTACCAATGCATTGAGAGAGATTCTCAGAATTTTATATCTGGGACAAGAGAGCCATGGGTAGTCCTTATGAACAGTTTCTTTCTAGTCTCAGAAGAACATTGAAAAGCATCTTTTGTTTTCTAGTATTCACTGTGGGGATTTCAATTTGATATTTCATATGTATCTAGCTATGAGTCCACAATTCTTGCTTGAAGTGTAAGTATTATCCTACTGACTCGATCCAGGCTGGTATGAGTAAGACTACTTATAGGAGGAACAAAGGCAGAGTGGAGAGACTGAGTGATCTAGTTTCATATCTGTTGCTATAATAAGATATGCTGACCAAAATCAACCTGGGGAGCCAAAGGTTTATTTTAGCTCACAGTTCCAGATTACTGTCCCATTACTACAGTCAAGAGCCAAGAAAAATTAATGCATGGCTGCTTACTTGTACTTAGTCTTGTCTCTACATTTACACAGTCCAGTACTGAAAACCCAGGGAATGGTACCACACATGGTGGTTGGAACTTCCCAACTCAAAGCAATAAAGGCAGTGTTTCACAGCCACAGTCACAGACTAAGCTGATCTACACAACCTTTTTTTTTTTTTTTTTTTTTTTTTTTTTTTTTTTTTTTTTTTTTTTTTTTTTTTGCAATCCTCTTTGAAAGTGATTCTATAGTGAGTTGATGGTTAAAACTAATAATCATTTAGAACAATAATGATGTTAACAACAATGGGATAGCAAAGAACACTAGCTGATAAAAACCATGGCTAAGAGATGCAGAATATACCTCTATATTGGGTGACAAAGCTCTAAAAGCCAGTGGTAGCTTGATTCCCCAAAAATAGTAGCTAATAATAGCACTTCTAGGAAATGTATATGGCACTGGGAAGGAAATTCTCTCTCTTTAACAATGCAGGAAGGGGAAGAAGTAGTGTATCTGATTTGATGGGTGTTAGTCATTTGATTAAGAAAACATAGTCTTATATCACATGGCTATTATAGACCCTTTGGCACGGTTAGAACACCTTAAACCACTTTCTATGGACCTCTCGATTCTCTCCCATCCTCAGTTGGAGCTTCTTTTGTGAATGGCTACAGAGTGATAAGAGTTCAGCTCTACTCATTGAGATCTTATAACAAGATATGGACAGAGCTTGGTCCAGCTTTCCTTGTGGGCGTCACTGGTGTTTGGCAGAAGTCTTGACTCCTGTTTAGGGGGTTTCTGCTATCTCTTCAAGCCTGTGGAGTGGTAGGCTCATGTGAGCTTCCTTCCTTGTCTTCTGGATGGGTTCTTCCCTTATTCTCACACACTATCTAGACTCTGTGTATCCGAATGGTTTGTTGTATAAGGATGTTTAGGGTCTAGGTAGGATTTATTCCCCCCCCCCTTTTTTTTCCCAACAGGGAGAGATCGCTAAGTTTATAGGCACATGGCCAAATATATAGAAGAAATCCCAGTGAACATTTATTTTGAAAGCACCAATTATAGAAAGTAGAAAAGCATTTTTAAAGGAGAAAATGATAATGATCTTCTGCCTGGTCTAGCTTTTCTCATTGTTGATATCACTCTGCATCTCTCTCTTATTTCATAAATTTACTATTGCTTTGTGCTTGGATTGTGACTTTCCAGAATTTCAGTAGTCACTTTGGTTGCTTTTCTCCTCCTGATTCCATTTGAACTATTGTTCTTTCTGCTGTGTAATTACAGCATAAGCTGGCAGTCTAGATAACATTAAACTAGAAAGCCCCTGTTAATGGGCGTTTGTACCCAGAACAGAAATGAAGGCATTTGAATGATAAGTGAAAGTGTGGTACCTTGTAGGAATAGTGAACATGAAGGTTAGGTAATGTGGAGATTCAATGATGTTTTCTCAAGTCCAAGGATTGTGCTTAGGAATTATATTTCCCTTGGGTTGGAGGCCAATGTTAAGTAGGCAGAGAATTGGAAGCTGATAAAGGAATTACTAATACTGCCGTTTGTTTTACAAATTTCAATTAAAGGATTTAATATGATGGCTAAGCTATAAATTACATTTAGTAAAGCTATAAGACTGGCATTTTCCTTAATTTAATATTCTTGCTTAATGCCAGGAGGCATTAATCCTGGAGGCATTGGGTGATCCCAAACTAAAACTAAATCCCTAGTATTTATGATTCCTGATTAAACAAAAGTACTGTGCATTAGGCTGCAGAGTAGAATAAAGTAATATTTTCTTCCTTTATAGAGCTGAGAATTTAATAGGATCCCACTGCACTCATTTAACAAATCTCAGAATAGAGTGAATGTTTACACAAATCTCTACAGTTTCTCTTTCATTAGCCTGACAATTGTAAATGAAATAGATTTTACTCTGTTCTGTCGCCAACTTAATAAAGATGAACATTTAAGCATAGTAAGCATCACAACATGAATGTTATATCTGGTATTACCAATTTGTAAAATCCTTTAAAATGCCAGTTCTGTTTAATGTATAGGGGTGGAGGTCTTATGATATTTCCATTCAGGTAAAGAGAGCTTGCCTTATTTTACCATGGGGCTTAAAACAACTTTGATAATTCTTTTCGTTTTCCATCCACACTGCTAAAGGGATAACTCTAATTCCCCTGCTCCTCCATGAGTTTGTGTGTGTGTGTGTGTGTGTGTGTGTGTGTGTATTGTCAGTGCATAGTCACCGTTCATCTCCAGATGCTCAAGTTCATTATATAAAATTGTGTGGTACTACTTGAATATAACTCATCACTCACCCTCTTTTACTTCATATCATTTCTATATCACTCCAATCCCTAACAAAATGTAAATGATATGCAAATAGTAATTGTGGGATGATGATAGGAAGAACAGGACTATATATTTTCAGAACAGATACCATCTACCAAATAAAAGGATATAGGACCTAGGTAAGGGGGAGTGACTATTTATTTATATATCCCTATTTAATTTAAATATTACACATTTACATATAACATATAATTTTGTAATATAATAATGTGCCTGATTCTTTTGGTTTCATTTAGCATGTTTTTTGAGTTGTTCTCAGTAAGACCAGTGACATGGAAGGGTAAAGACACTTAAATCAAATGTTCCTTGACTGTTCTTTCTTAAAGTTCAGGCAATGTCCTGGTGATTAGAAGTTGGCTAACATGGATGAAAATACACAGAGAGAATATAAATGCAGGACACAGAAACCATGATGACACCAACCACAACACCGTAAAAAAGCAGGACAGCAAACCAAGTAGAGTTTGAGAATGCTTTACAAAGAGACCCAGAAGATATTTATGCATAGGTGTTACTAATGGTGTCATTCATGGAAATAGTTACAAACAATAGCTTTCTCAACCATGGATTTTATTGCTCTTCAGGTCAAATTTTTTATAGCTACTTTGGTTCTTTCCTATACCTTAATTTCCTGTTCTTTATGTTCCAGTCACATTGACTTATTTTGTTTTTCTTGGTTGGTTTCTTTCTATTCTTTTTGTGGTACTAGGGATCCAACCCAGTAAGCAGGTATTGGACCACTCAACTATATCTTCAACCTTGGATTTTTTCAAGAATCTATCTCCTTCCTTATTCCTAGAAAATGTGTCCATAGTGTCCATAGAAGACACATATACCAAATGTGTTTGGTGCATTGATTGGCTCTTAGTCCTACCCAACTGTGTCACCTAGCTACCTTCTGGTTTCAGGAAAAGCCTTCCTCCTCTGTGTATTAGGCAAGGCGTCCTTGCTACATGTACTCAACCACTCCTGGCAACTTACTACCAGTGCAGTTGGCTACTAATCTATATATGTTTTTTGAGCTCTTAAATATCTGCCTCCTTGTATGAATTGATATTTCCATAGGTGCAAGGACTATAATCTTTCTTGTTTACAATCACATTGCCTGGCACACGACAAGGAAAAAGCTAATAGTATTGATAAACAAACAAAGTAGAAACCTGGTATTATACATTGACTTGTATTTCTGGGAGATACTCTGAAATCATATAAGCTTTTGATATGTAGATACGACCTCATCTGGAAACAGGCTCTTCGCAGATGTCATTAAAATCATTAGGATGAGACCATAATCCAACATGTCTAGCATTCATATAACAAAACAAAGTAAAACAAACCTGAGAAGACAGATGCACACAGATAGGAAGCTGTGTGACAAGAGAAGCAGAGACTTGGAGTGATGTAGCAATTAAACCATGAATACAGATCAGTGGCCATGATAGAAGCTGAGAAGTAAAAAGAAAGGATCCATTGCCAATCTTAAACACCTTGATTTCAGACTTGGGGCTTCCAGAGTTGGGAAATGGTGAGTTCTTTTTGTTTAAAGCCACCCAGTTTAAACAGAGGTGATGTCAAAGGTTAAAACAGCCAGGAGCAAAGTGGTTCTGATGCCCGTGGTAGAGGGCAGTGGAAGCTGGCACTTGATTGATTGGGTCCATGGAGCATGGTATAATTGAGCTGAGAAGAAAGACACATTTCAGGGGTTGGGTTTGGCAAATCCAGAAAAAGGTTACCCATGGAAAAGCTAATAGTTAAAACATGCACACGGATGTATATGTATTATAATTTCACGGTTTTATTTATTCCTAAATATATCCAATGGGTAAATTGTATTATCATTATTTTATAGGTAAAGAAACTTGGAAAGAATGATGTTAAGAAAGAGCAGCACCTTGACTTGAACTGTAAAGAACAGATATGAGGGATAGATAATCACAGAAAATACCATGTTGTATCTACTTATTCAGTTTCTGGGGATATTTATAAAGAACTTATATGGGTCATGGTTTTTTTTTTTTTTTTTTTTTTTTTTTTTTTTTTTTTTATCAGCTAGAGCTATACATTGGGCTCTGGCCTATTTCAAAGCTGTTATTGACATCAAGATATATGCTTCTATACCAAGTTTGTTTCTGACAACACTGTCAATCAGTCTACATGTTTCATATGTCCCTAGGCAGTATGATATGATGTTGTCATCATATCTGAAACTTTGGAATTATCTTTGCCTCATTAAAACTCAGAGCTCCTGATACTGTTTCAGAGCTGGCTTCTTCTCTTACATGGCCTTTTCTTCAGCTTCTAAAGTAGGTCAACCAGTTACCTGGGCTGAGGGAAGGAGAATGTAGAGAAATCAAAAGCTAGAAGCAATTTCACTGGGGAAAGAGATCATTAAATTTTCCTGCAGAAAGAACTGCATCTCTGAAATATGAAGTTTATTTTCAGAATTCCCAAGAGAATGAGATTCCATTTTGTCTCTGGGGAAAAAAAGGTGTGGGATGGTGGATAGAGGGGAAGATAGTTGGTCAGAAACTTGCAGATTTGAAGTCTGACACATTGGAACAATTACTCTCAAAGAAGGTGGGCTGAAACTGGAGTTCCACACTGCTGTGAAGTGCCACATGGGTGCTGGGAATTGAATCTCCGTTCTCAGGTAGAACAATAAGCTCTCTTAACCATGGAACCATCTCACCAGTTCCCAAATAGACTTTCTAAAGACAAAATGAAATTACATAGTGGGAGGTGTTTCTACATTCAGTTCAATTGCTCTAAGAAGGTTCTGGTAGGAGTCATCTTCTATTTGTGTGCCAGTAGTATTTTCATAATTATTTTGTATGTTCCAGCTTTACTCTTTTGATGTTTTTTTCTGTTGTATTTTTAACCAGTTTATCATCTATCTGTCTGTCTATGTATGTATGTATGTATGTATGTATGTATGTATGTATGTATGTATGTATGTATCTGTCTATCTATCTATCTATCTATCTATCTATCTATCTATCTATCTATCTATCTATCTAATCTATCATCTATTTCAGCCTTGCAGCAGCTCAAACTGTATGCAGCCTCCATCCCCTCTGCTAGATACCCCAGATGAGTAGCAGAAGTAAATGTTGAGAGAGTTGCTCTTTAGAGGGACTCTATATACTATTTGCTCTGTACCGAGTTATGATACCTCTAGATAAATTTGGAAATTTGGGACATGGAAGGGCTTTTCATAGTTATTTTCTTCTGTAGTTATTCTTCTCTCAGATTTTTTTTTAACTTTAGATTTCTTAAAGTTACCTCACATGCTAAGAGTAATATTCCAAAACATAAATACTTATTTAAAATATTATGAAGTTTCCCTTTAAAATGGAGTTTTAAAATTAGAAATCCACTGAGCCCATGAAGTTACCACTTAAATCTCTATGCAGAATTTTATAAGAACATCAATACATGAGGTAATACATCAAGAAGTAAGGGGAGTAATAATAATTAACAAAAAAATTGAGGTCACATTTTGAACAATCAGATGCTATATTGTCAGAGTTTATGCAAAGGATCTCACCACTCTTAATCTATAGAAAGAAAGATGAGGTTACTCTGCTAGGTAGGTTTTGTCACCTTGACACAAGCTAAAGTCATCTAGGAACAGAAACCCTTAAGCGAGGAATTGCTTTTTCCAGATTGACAAATCTATGTGGGAATTTTCTTGATTAGTGATTGATCTGGGAAGGCACAGCTCATTGTGGGTGACCTTTAGTCAAATGATCCTGTGTCGTATAAAAGAACAAACTAGCAAGCTATGAAAGCAACCTTAATAAGTAGTGTTCTTCCATGGTATCTGCTTGAGTTTCTGTCTTGTTTCTTTTGGTGATGAACTGTAATCTTGACACATATGACAAATAAACACTTTCTTTCACAACTTATTATGTTGGTCATGGTGTTTATCACAGCAACAGATAGCAATCTAGATCAGTAATTTTCAATTAAGTTGCAGGTGAAAAATTCAAGTAATTTGGGTGCAAGGACCAAAAACCTGTTGTATCTCTCTCTGCTTTTGACTGTCTCACAGGGATGTGATAGTCTGTGAAGGACTGAACAACTCTGATTTGAGAATGTGCAGACATATGGGATCAGAGCATCAGAACATGGGCATTTTTTTCTTAAAGTTTGTGATAATCTGCTTTCCTGTCCTTTGCCGTCACTAGAACATTCATCTGTTCATGATAAATTTCTTAATCACCTCTGGTGGTGTGACTCTGATTCCTTGAGTATTTTGTCCCTGCCACCCATGGGGAATGCATATTGTTAAAGCATCTGCTACCCTCTTTTCCCTGTAAACTATGAGGCAGGAAATTCACTAGAGAGCCTTTAGTGATGTCTACCTTGTCTGGCAGTGAGGAAAGTTGACCATCTGTTCATGGTTATGGAGAATTCTTCACTGACCTCTTGTGTTCAGTTTCCTGGACTGAATGCTTCTATCCTTAGCCATTCCATTTGTTTGCTGACTTTTATCCTCACCTTTCAGAGATGATAAAGAAGTTAGAGTTTTTACAGAAAAGACAAAAACTATGCTTTTCAACAATGCAAAAAAAAAAAAAAATTCTATCCCACTCTACTAGGAAACCTATTGTTTTCTCTTTTGGGATACATCATTTTCACCAAGACTGGCTTTGCTATATAGCTGAGCATGATGAGGAATTCATGATCCTTCTTAATCCAACTCCCAAGTTCTGTCTGGGATTATAGATGTGTGCTACCAAGCCCTGCTGACGTTGGTTTTCTAAAAGACACTATCATAGTTTGCTTTTTGTTGCTGTTATAAAACACTGACTGAATGCAACTGGATGAGGAATGAGCTTACTACATTATACATTATACATGTTAGGGTCCACCATTGACAGAAGCCAAGGTAGAAGCTAAGGGAGGAACTTGGAGGCAGAAACAGGCAGGCAGAGACCATAGAGGAATGCTACTTACTTGCTCACTTCCCCTGGCTTGGTCAACTTACCTTTTTAACCAACTCACAGCCCCCTCACCACTGAGGGACTGCACACACTTTAGATGTGTTTTCTCATGTCAATCATTAATAAAGAAAAATGTGCCATAGACATTCCCACAAGCCTATCTGATGAAGGCAACTTCTTAGCTGAGGGTTCATCTTCCTAGGTGATTCTAGTTTGTTTCAAGTTGACAAAAACTAACCAGCACAGTTTTAATATTTATGCTTATTGTTACTGGAATTTTTTGGATTTAATTACCATAATAGGCCATACTCATTGTCTGAATTTATCAAAAACATAGATTTGACATTTTTAACTCTCCCCTCTTGAAAGACATGCATTTTTTGTGTAAAGGGACAAATTAGAAAAGTTTATTGGTATCTTCAATAAAGGAACTCTCTCTCTCTGTTTCTCTCTGTCTCTCTCTGTCTCTGTGTCTCTGTCTCTCTCACTCTGTCTCTGTCTCTCTGTCTCTCTCTGTCTCTTTGTCTCTCTCTCTCTCTCTCTCTCTCTCTTCTCTGCATTTGTTATAGCTGGCTTTCAATTTGAAAAACAAAAGTTAGATAGATATGGCCTATTCTCTGTGTCCTTGCTCTGTGCATGCCTTCTGTCTCTTTAGAAAATCCCCCAATATCATCCTTGCTGAACATTGTGCACATTCCTCTTGAATGAATGGGTCTGCCCCTTTAGATACATAAAAGAGCAATCAAAAGATGGCCAATGTACAAATTCGCAGATTTTCTGATGTGCTGAAATGGAAACGTTTTATGAACAATAAAAATTAGGACAATCAGTGCATGTGCAAATGAGGCCCTGGTGGTTGTCTGCTGTTGGCCTCCCATATTCCAATGCAGTTATATTTTCATTATTCATAGGCTAGTAAGAGGCATACTCTTTCTCTCCCCACTCTAGTGTCTGTTGCTCTCCTCTTCATTTTCAGTTGTATGAATTTTCACTCCACATTATTTTAAGATTTAAGTGTCCAGATGGATGCTGATTGTTTTCTTCACACCTGGCTTCCGAAGCAAGCACTGAGTATTTGATTTTTCACTCAGCATGGGCCATTCATTCCTCCTGGCCTCTTTTTTTGTAACATGTACAGTTTCTCCCATTTTGGTTTTAATGGTTTTCATTAAGGGCATTAGAAATGGAGACTCTTGAACATCATTTACCCAAGCACCATCCAGGTTGCAATGGAGAATGAACTGAGAGAAAGAGAAAAACAGCCCCAGTTTCTATTCAACATCAGCCAAGCTATCATATTGCCCTTTCAAGGATGATGTTGTAATTAACATGGGCAACAAAGAGGCTAGCAGTACACTGGCTACCCCAGCAAGTCAACTTGATGCTTTTATATGGTTAATAAGACATAAATGTGGCTAATAGCAGCAGTTTTATATTGCACCAATGCAACATAATTTCAGAAGGTGACACAAATTGTACTTAATTAGTAGCCTTAAAGATGCCTCTAGACCTGTTTCCAAAGAGAATTTGATGTTTTGGAAAGGGATCCAGAAATCAGAGACCCCCAAATCACTAAAATTTTCAGGAGCCTCAAGGCATTTGCAGGCCTGGGAACTTGATTGAGATGTAAAGTTCTTCAGTGGTGTCTATTTTAGAATACCATTTTAAAGCCTCATAATACTCCAATACAGTCTCAAGCCAGGAAACCAACAAGCACTGCCAGTGTTGGATTTTTTCTTCAAATTAAGGTACTTGTCACTCTTGATATTGTCTTATGGTAAAATGATCATAAAACCTGAAAAAAAGTCAGCACATCATGTCAAGACCTGCAGGGTTATCTTCACACAGAGAAGTTCTTTAGCTCCAAGTACCACACAGTTTCTAATTAATTTACTTTTCTGTTTTCTTCTTCCTCCATTATTTCATGCCCTAGTCTAATCTTTTTTTTTAAGTTGTGTCTTCTTTTCTCTATGCCCATTGTATGTGTGTGTATGTGTATATATATATATATATATATGTATGTATGTAGTGTGTGTGTGTGTGTGTGTATGTATTTGGGTCTGAGATGTGAAGAGGTAGAATGATCACATAACTTATTTTGATCCATTTTTATACTTTTCATCCTCACGATCCATCTTTATATTTTAATAACTGCTTTTTTCCCTTAGTAGTGCTTAGGGTTACTCAATTAGACTGATATAAAGCTTCAGCCCCATTGTACTGTATTTATAGATCTGCTATTGAACAATGCTATTCAGTGCAAAAAAGAAGTTTCTGTCACAGATGCTGCTGTTTCTTTTTCATGTGTGTGTGCGTGTGCATGTGTGTGTGTGTTTTTCTGTTTTATATTGTGAGTAGCCTTATAGAGAAGTCTACACAGAAAAGAAATTAGTCTTTTACCAGTTTTCAAGGAGAAATAATAGCCTACCAGCCAAGTGCATGAGTGGGCTTTGAAATCGATCACTCAGGAAGTTATATGTAGAGATGGCTACAACCCTGACAAACAACTTCTCTATAACTTTGAGAGGGACCTGGAGTCAAAATTTCCTAGATAAATTTCTATGACTTTTAGTTTTCTTTTTTTAAAAAAAAGACAATACATTTAGATTTATTTTCATTTATGTGTGTATATGTCTTTGTGAATGTATGACACATATGTCCAGGTTCCCATGGAAACTAGGAAAGAGCACTGGATCCTACAAAGTTAGATTTACAGTCAGTTGTGAGCCATTGAATACAGGTACTGAGAATGGAAAACTGGTCCTCTGTAAAGGTTGGATAAACTCTTAAATACAGATAAAGAAGAAGCAGACAAGGAAGGAGGTAGAAGGGGAGAGGAGAGGTTTGGGAAGAAGCAGATACAGAGAGCATGATTCACTAAAAATGGAAGTCACCATCTTTTAGAAAATAATCTTGAAGTAATTTATCATATGTTGCTTTTTTTTACAGATGAACAATGACACTGTGTTTCTATACATAAGAGAATACAGTTATTACAAGAATTTTGTCTTCTCCATAGCATTAAACATTCAGTGGTTTTCAATTGATTACTTTCTTATCTACTCCAAACTTAGGAAGCTCTTACACATAATTTGTGGCACATACTTTTCACTCATTTGTCTGATTTGTACCTGTGGTCTTTCAGTATATCACCAATTATTTGTGACATTTCCATACATCCTCATATTTGGACACACATAAGAAAGTGAGTGGTTAAGCAGGATTCTCATACTTTTCTTGCTCAAAGGGATTGTTCTGATTAAAGAGATGGCAAACAATTTGGTCAAATCCCATTATTACAAATGATGTTAATGGACAACCCCCTGACAATCAAAAAATATTATTTAGTATAGGGAAGAATTATCAGAAGTCTGGATGTCTAGGAGTATTCATGATTAAAAAAAAGTCCAGGTTCTATGAATTGTGGGGGCATAGTTCTTTGAGAAATGCCACATGAGCTTTGCAACTTTCTGACTCTATGAAATACACATTTCTTGCCAACTGCATAAGTAGGTACTCACATTTAAATGCTCAATTTAGTCCAGTATTTTTCCCTCCAGAGGTACTTCATAAGTGGGTTTATCTGTCAGATTTCACAAGAGATACATTTACATCTTCATTGGTCACATTAATAGTCACTGACAATTAGAATAAATAATTCCTTGGACATACACAATAGTAGAATTCACTCATTCCTGAACTTACTATCTGAAATTTTTCATAAATTGACAATTTTCTTCCTTTTCTCTTTGGTGACAAGTTGGTACAGCTCTTATACAATGCCAGAGATAACTTTTAATTTCTATTTATTGACTATGTTTTAAATCTTTTATAGCTGATCAATTATTGTTATTAGTATTTCTATTAAAATATATAATATTTAAATGCTTTTTAAAACTTCTAATCCATTAGAATTATTACTTTTATTGATGTTGAAATAGTACCATATATGGTAACCTCATTATACTCTTGAATGCTTTAGGCATATGCTAATACTTTTCAACATTCTCATTCTCACAGCTGTCAAGACTCATTTTGCTCACTTCTGCTGCAGACTGGAACTCAGCTATTTATTGAACACTCCTGGTTTCCTGCAGATGAAAATGTTTGGATGCTTATTTTATTTTTAATTATATGCATTTGTATATGTGTATCTGTCTACGTGTGGGTTTGTACACATAAATGTAGGTGCCTGAATTGGCCTGATGGTCACCAGACTCTTCTGTAGCTGTAGTTAGAGTTATAGCAACTGTAAGCTACTTCAGATGGATGCTAGGAACTGAACTCAGGTCCTCTGCAAGAGCAGTGCACACTCTTCTCATGTTTCCAGCCCTGAAAAAGCTGTTGAGAATTCACATTCTGGATGCTGGAGTGCTGGAGGGCAGTATTGCCATTAAATTCGATGGTCAAGCTTTTGAGTAAGCTTTAAAACAAGTTTAATAAGTAGTGTCTAACCATGACTTTAGGCTTTTGATTAAAAGGCATTGATACCTCCTTTGGGTCTACAAGGTAGCTAAAAGCTGAAAAACAAAGACAAAACAAAACTCTGGCATCTCTGGTTTCAGTTTGTGTGTGTGTCTCCCTTACTTTGGATTGGACTCTTGGTAAGATCAACAAAGGCAAAATAGTCAATAAATTAGTACATATCATCAGACTTGTTATTAGAATCTACCTAACTTATGTCACCCCTCTTCAAGGCTAAAGGCAGAAAGACCTCATTGTCTAAAATCTGAAGTCATCTTTGATTTGATTCCAGGAACAATCATGCCTTGTAGTACAGGATCCCTCCCCTGTCCTGTTAAAGACAGTTATCTTTGATGCAATGGCTACATCTGAGCGCAGTTCATCTTTCAGGGAATAGATTTGTTCTTTTAGGCAGTAACTTCTCTGACAACTTCTTACTGGATCACCTTGGAGGGCCAGAGCGGAGACAACCACATCTTGACTGCTTAGTTACACTAATCTTTTGCTCTTTGCCACAAATTTTCTTCCTTTTAAAGCTATGCTGCTGCTGGTGGTGGTAGTAGTGATGGTGGTGGTGGTGTGTGTATGTTTGTGTGTGTGCGTGTGTGTTTGTGTGTGTGTGTGTGTGTGTGCGTGCTTGTGGTGTGTATGTATGTGTATAGGAGGGTGCATGTGCCTATGTGCATACACAGAGGCCATAGGAGGACACAGTATGTCCTGATCTATCATGTTGCTTCAGATTCTCTTTAGAAAAAGTGTTTTACTTAACTTGCAGCTAGGTTGGCAGCCATCTCATGATGCACCTCATCCATCTCCTATCTCTACTCCTCAGAGTACTGGGACTATAGCCACAGGGGCATAACTTGCTGTTTATGTGGGTGCTGGGGATTTGAACTCATTTCCTTATGCCTGTGCAGCAAATGCTTCTTACCCACAGAGCCATCTCCACAGCTTCCATTAACCATCTCTTAATTGGCAGTTTGGGATATGTAGCTAAGTCTATCTTGTTGGGACTGGTAGAGGTGGGATTTGTGCTGTAAAACTCTGGTTACATAAAGGCTATTACCTTTTCCTGTTCAACACCCTACTTAAAATAACATTGCTCTTGGTTTCAGAAGCTTTTTTCGACAGTGCTCAAAGAATAATTTAGGGAGCTCTGGGGCTCCTCAAGACTATTTCTGGGAGTGTAGAGAGTGTAAAATATTTTCTGTGGTGATAGTATGGTCTTTGACTTTTTGCTGTCATTATCTCATGAGCACCCAGTGGAATTTTCCGCTGACTGCAGGAGGTGTGGGATTGATGCAGATCCAATGCAGGAGCAGCTGTCTTTTTTATTAACGCAGACATTTAAAAACCATCACAAATATAAAGCATTACAAATCTTCCCATTAACAGTTTTTGTTTCAATTCTTTGTGTAATTAAATTTCTCAGTGTTTTGTTAAATCCCACTGAAGAACATTAGAATTCTTGCCTATAATACTAGATACAAGAGGATAAAGAAAGGGAGAAAAAATTAATTGAATTAGTGTCATACATCCAGCTAAACTATGAGGGTATACAAGAAAATATATTTCAGGACACATGGAAACACAAGAATTTTAATATGAATGTTACTACTGAAGCTGCTTCCATGTGGATAAGAGAATGAAGGGGAAGGAAGTTTATACTTCACCATCACTATCCTGGGTAAGTTGAAGTTACAAAGCACAGCCTAGGGTTCAGGGGAATACAGATAGTCAAGTCACAGATGTCTCATGGGCAGTCAGTGCTACTGAACACTTTCACCATGGTTCCTGCTTGTCACATGTTATTGACATAGATTTATGTTAATACATTTTCTTTCTAAGATACACTGTAAATGAGCTATTGCTTGCTCTTGGGTGAATTTTTGTGGACCAGATGGGAGTATTATGTACAAAATTTTCTTATTGAGCATGAATATCATGGCAGTTCTGCTGCTACTATGATTTAGACATACCCAGAGGGCTGATGTTCCTTCTCCATCAAGATATGTATATATGGAATGAGTCTCAGAGCTGTGTCTTGTGATACAGTGTAGTAAATTGTGCAATTCCTGCCAGAAACTCTGCAGCTGTCTTCTTGATATGATTGAAGATGTTCAATGAGAAATCACTGTGAAAATCTGGATCACCACTGTAGACGTGCTTTTTTGGACCTTGAACTTTAACTTGGTTCTTAGAGAAAATAATAGTCACATATTTAGGCTTGGCAGCAGTTGGAAGTTGAGGACACATACTTTGGCAGCATCGTGGGGAACAGGAACAGATGCAGTCATAGTTCCTGGAGTCAGCAAATTCTATAGTGAGAAAGCTGGGGAGCAACCATAGTTACCCACATCAATGGGTTGCAGGATGCATTCCACAGCTGTGTCTTGCGGCTCACATCTTTCGCCATGGCACAAGAGAGAACAAACTGATGTGCCTGCTAGTCCATCATCTTCATTACCTAGGAGATAAACCAATCCTCTCAGAACTGCTTCCCCTCTAGCCACTAGTCATTCATGCCATTCAATTAACATTTGTTTCATACTCATCTGGCTATTATTTATTTAAAGTGGCAAAGATTAGATTGCAGAGTAAAGCTGGATTTTGGTGTTGGAGATTGTGACTACTTTTTAAAAGTAAATTTTCTTTAATAAGCTTAGAAAGAGAGAAGTGCTCCTGGGAGGATAACACTTGGTCTTTTGATGGAGCATTCCTTCTCTACAAACTCTGATGTGAGCATCATTTTAATTCTCTGATTTGGGAGTAGGAATACTGTTGTCCATGAAGTCAGAAACATCAGTTTGGAGTACCTGGATACAAGCTCCTGTGTCTAGAGCTAGCTATTTCTATCTTAAAATCTCCATGGCAGATTTATAGAAGGATCTTGGGCAAACAACAATTAAGCTCTTTAGTTTTTTAAACATTTATTTAATATTATATTTTGTTTGTTCACTTTTTATGGTGTGTATATTTGTGTATGTATGCACATGTGACAGAATGCATCTACAGAGGTCAGACGATAACTTGCGGGTGTAGGTTCTTGCCTTTCACTGTGTGGATTCTAGGAGGTAGGCTTGGGGTCAGATGCCATTCTACACTGAGCTATTTTACAAGCCTGCCACCAGCAAAATCTTGTCCTTAGATATGTGCCATCTAAAGTGGTCCCAAACTAAGACAGAGATTTATAAATGTTTTTGATGTGTTAACTTACAGTGGAGAATCCTTTTTTGGCTTCCAGAACAAATAAGCCCATTGTCCCAAGGGATATTTTCTGAAATGTAGCTCATCCTGGAAAAGCAGACAGTAGTTAGAGCCAGGTAAGCTAGATTCCAGGTAATTAAGCAGATCACTGTTGCAATATAATGGGTGATCCAGAGGGGTCATTTCACTGATGGATGCTCTGTTCTCCTTTATAGCCATGATGATGAAGTACCCTTCATTTGTCCTTGCCTTGCATCTCTTCTCTACTCAACATTCATGTATGCATAGATTCCATGCTTATTCTGCAATATCATGCAACAGAAATTAGCTTCTCAAGAGTGATACCTGTCTTTCTAGATTTATATCCTTCATTTCTCAACAAAGTGCAGAGATTGGGGCTTAAAACGATGGCTCACTGGTTAAGAGCACTTGCTATTCTTTCAGGGGACCCAAATTTGGTTTCTTAAATCTATTTGAGAGGCTTACAGCTGCCTGAAAATACAGCTGCAGGGGATTTGACATACTCCTCTAACCTCTATGGGTACCTGGACCCGTCTCTCTGGGTCTGTCTCTCTGTCTCTCTCGCTCTCTCTCTCTCTCTCTCTCTCTCTCTGTCTGTCTCTATGTCTGTCTGTCTGTCTGTCTGTCTGTCTCTCTCTCTCTCTCTGACACACACACACACATACACAAAGTACTTAGATGAGAATACTTGTTTCAACACACATATGTTAGCTTTGGGATCATTTTATTTTCTTTTTATTGAAAATAGGTTTTTAAATACAATATGCTCTGATCACGGCTTCCTCTACCTCATCTCCTTCTAAATCCTCTCCACCTCTCCAACCATCACCAACAGAAAAGATCAGAACAAGAAGACAGAAACAAAACCAAAACCAAAGAAAAAGCATATATACATGTAAAGCACATACACATGAAGAGATGTGTGCACATACAAAAAGTCTCCAAAACACAAAGTTATAAACTATATTATAGAAGCAAAACTCCAGTAAAGCAAAACCTGCTCAGACAAAGCATTATGAAACAATCAAGAAAAGTCTCCAAAAGTACTGTTGACTTTGTCTTGAGTTAGCCACCTACTTCTGGATATAGAGCCTCCCCTTAATTGTGGTTTAAATACACAGTTAGACTCCATTGGAGAAAACTAACTTTTCTTTTGAAAATGGGTGCCAATTGGAGACAGTTTCTTGGTTAGGGATGGGAGAGGATATCTGCTTCCTCTTTTCAGCATTTGCACCTCATCAGGCTAAGTATTAATTTTTACATTTATAGATGGTTATTGCCTGTATATAGGTACCATATGGTCATAAATGGCACCAATGAGACAGTCTTATCCTGTGGGGCTATAATGAGTTGAAAAGAAACATTTCCTGGAACATGTTAAGTAGATTTGATAGGTGATTTCATGGTGACTCCATCAACCTCACATCCTCTTATTCTCATATACTCCCAAAGTTAGTAGAGTTGTTGACTGTAACTCTTGAGCCTCCATCATAAATGTCAATTTGTTTTCTGTCTTCCTCTTTTGTATCACTTAGCAGGAAAGCTATAGTATATTCAATAATCCTTGGGGAGAGGACCATGGTGAGAACTGACACCTCTAGCCAATAGGCATGTTGATCTTGAAATGGAGCCTCTAGATTAAATCAAATTTACAGGTGACTAGAGTGACTGGATGACATTCTGACTATGACCTCAGAAGACCTCATGAACAGATAAGCTTCTCCTGAATTTCTGTTCTTCAGAAACTACGAGGAAATAGCTGTTTAAGGCTGCAGAATCTTTGGATAATTTATTATGTGGTAGTAGATAATTAAAGCAGAATGGATATGTTCAATAAATCATTATAATTATTATTGTTGCTGTTGAGGTTTAGTTAGTTACATTATATTTGAGCTTTTGGAGGGGCTCATTTTTATGTTGGATAAGTGCCAAGATAATCATGGACACCTGCTACACCACCATAGAATGGTAGTTTTTCTGAGTGGCTCATTTGTCTCTTAGCTTGCAGTAGTAATTTTCATTACCTTCATTTATATTTTGCTCCTTTAAGACATTGACTTAAATAGTGCCTGCACCATTTATTTATGCAAGCCAATTGGCACAGGAACTCAAAGAATATTATACTATGATGTATGTGAAAGAAAAGAGGAGCAGAATATTGAATGCAAGATACAGGCTAGTTCTTTGTCCCCAGTTGTATGCTTTGAAGCTCAGTGTCTAGGTCTAAGAAGAGACCAGAATACAAAGAGCAAGAATAAATCATGGTCATGAAGAATCCCATTGACTAACATTACAGTCAGTAACTGAACTTTTCTAGTCATTTGTAAAATTATCTATCTTTGAAATAGAACTGGGTTGCAGCATTGAAAAATAGTTTTCCCTATGAAGATGCATACATACAAGGAGCTACCTCATCTATCTTGAGCGTATACATATATTGAAATACTTGAGTATAAAGAAAACTAGCCCTAACCCATGAGATGTTGTCCAGTCACATCTTTTATGTCTTTCTACACTGATCCCAGGAAAATCCCTACTAAAGATGTTAGTGCATACAATCAAAGGACCCCAGTGAGAAAGTCAGGTTGTGATTGCAGTCACAATTCTACCCCAACTGTGTGGACATGAACTAGTCTCTGTGAGCATAAGATTTCCATATAAAAATGTGCTAGATCTCACCTCAAAGCTCTTAGGTTTAAGTCATGTAAATACGTTCTTGTATGTACTCACACAGTGCTTGTGGTAGAAAATACAGTGGGAATTGACCCTGAGCCTAAATGAATGAAAAAGATGGAAAATATTGAGACTGAAGCCCTTAGAACAAGCTTGGGTATAGGATGAACTTCATCAGAAATTGGACTTGATGAGTGAAAATAAAAAGGAAGACACAAAGCGGGGTTGTGTTGTGTTGCAAGAAATATTAAAAAATGGTTTTCATGCTTAAAAAATTGTTTTCATGCTTCGCCAGCAGGCCCTGGTGGGCTGGCCAGCCAGGCATTGGAAGGCATGGCTGGTTGGCTTGTTCTCGTCTCATGGAGACTGACTCAGAGCTCCAAAATCTCTCCACCCAGATTGCTAAGTTCCCACTGGCAGAACTATACCATGCCAACCCCATCCTTCAAAATTCCCACAGCCTTTTGTTTTGCACTTCTGGCAAACCCATGCTTTTATGCCGTACCTTTCTCTCTGGAGCCCAGTCAAGCCACTTCATGAAGGAAAACACCTCACAATTTTAGTTCAGAATTAATGGTAACTCAATTGCTGAGTGCAACAACTAGAATCCTAATCTTCTAAGCCATATTAAATCCAAATCCTCTAGTGGCAAATCCACCATCTTAACCAGGGGTCACTAGTAGCTACATCTTGCCCTCCCACTGTCCTCATCCAAAAGCCTGTATCTCCATCCTGCCTCTTCTCTTTCTTCCTCTGACCTGGAGGTCCCTTTTACTTGACCAATGATTGGTTTCTTGATTCATTAGAAGGGTCACATGATATTGTTGTTCTCCTCATGGGGCTGCAGACCCTTTCAGCTCCTTCAGTCTTCTCTCTAACTCCTCCACTGGGAACCCTTTGATCAGTTCAATGGTTATCTGTGAGCATCCACTAACCATTCAGAAATATGTCAGATTCTGGCAGACCTCTAAGGAGACAGCTATATCAGGCTCCTGTCAGCATGCACTTCCTGACATCCACATCAGCATCTACCTTTGGTGACTGCACATGGGATGGATACCCAGGTGGAATGGTCTCCAAACAACCCCTCCTTTAGTTTCTGTCCCACACTTTGTCTCCATATTTGCTCCCTTGAGTATTTTGTTACTCCTTCTAAGAAGGACCGAAGCACCCACACTTGGTGTTCCTTCTTCATGAGCTTCTTGTGGTCTGTGAGTTGAATCTTGGGTATTTCAAGCTTCTGGGCTAATATCCATTTATCAGTGAATGAATACCATGTGTGTTCTTTTGTGATTGGCTTACCCCACTCAGGATGATATTTTCTACTTCCATCCATTTACCTAAGAATTTCTCGAATTCATTGTTTTTAATAGCTGAGTAATACTTCATTGTGTAAATGTACCACTTTTTTTTTGTATCCAATCCTCTGTTGAAGGACATCTGGGTTCTTTCCAGCTTCTGGCTACTATAAATAAGGATGCTATGAACATAGTGGAACATGTGTCCTTGTTATATGTTGGAGTATCTTCTGGGTATATGCCCCGGAGTGGTATAGCTGTGTCCTCAGGTAGTAGTACTATGTCCAATTTTCTGAGTAACTGCCAGACTGATTTCTAGAGTGATTGTACCATCTTGCAATCCCACTAACAATGGTAGAGTGTTTCTCTTTCTCCACATCCTTGCCAACATCTACTATCACCTGAGTTTTTGATCTTAGCCATTCTGACTGGTGTGAGGTGGAATCTCAGGGTTGTTTTGATTTGCATTTCCCTGATGACTAAGGCTGCTGAACATTTGTTTAGGTGCTTCTCTGCCATTCGAGTTTCTGCAGTTGAGAATTCTTTGTTTAGCTCTATATTCCATTTTTAATAGGGTTTTTTGGTTGTCTGGAGTCTAATTCTTTGTCTGAGTTCTTTGGATATATTGGATATTAGCCCTCTATCAGATGTAGGATTGTTAAAGATCTTTTCCCAATCTGTTGGTTGCTGTTTTGTCCTATTGACAGTGTCCTTTGCCTTATAGAAACTTTGCAATTTTATGAGGTCCCATTTGTCAATTCTTGATCTTAGAGCATAAGCCATTAGTGTTCTGTTCAGGAACTTTTCCCCTGTGTCTTGGTATTTAAGGTTCTTCTCTACCTTTTCTTCTATTGATTTCGGAGTATCTGGTTTTATGTGGAAGGCCAATACCAACCAACCAGAGTCTCCAGGGTCTAAACTACTAGCCTTGGGAGCACATAGAGAGGGACCCATGGCTCCAGCTGTATATATAGGGGAGGATGGCCTTGTTGGGCATAGGTGGGAGAGGAGATCCTTGGTCTTATGAAGGCTAGATGCTGAGTGTGGGGGAATTCGAGGGTGGGGAGGTGGGAGTGGAGGGTAGGTGGGAGTACATTCTCATAGAATTAGTAGGAGGAGGGACAGGATGGGGGTTCCTTGGCAGCGGCGGGGGGGTGGGGGATGGAGTAAGATAACATCTGAAATGTAAGTAAAATATCTAATTAAAAAAAGGGTCACATGAAATCCTGAGTATATGATTCACTTCAGACAGCTCCTTTGGGGGAAGCTGAATTAGCATCAGAATACAAACAGCACCAGGGCTATCCACAACAGGGGTGTGATGGGGAAGTGAAGTTCCACAGATTTGGAACAGGAGGTAAATGTGACCAAAACACACTGTATGTCACTATCCAGGAAATAATCTTTTAACTCTAAAACCCATTCCTGTTGAAACAGATATGATATAGCATACAACAAGTAGACAATTCCATAAATGACCTCATAGAACCCTTTGCAGTCCAAACACAGACTCATTGAAAACACTACAGTACTTGAGGTTACTGTTTAAGGTGAGGCACTAATGAATTCTATGTTTGGGTTTGTGTATCATCCCTGAGATAGCTCATTATTTAGGTGAGGAGATTCTAAAATTCAATTAAGTTCTACATGAAAAATCTTTTAGCTATCAAACCCTCTGGATGAGGAATACTTCATCTGTAACATGCTACAGGCCTTTGCGTCTACAACAGATTCTAATAAACCTCTATTTTTGAATAAATGATATTTTTATTATTCTAACAATTCAAAATCTTATTGTATAGTAGTAGATATTAATGATTTAATGCAGAAATTAATAGCACAGGATTTTATACAATACTCAGTTTGGGAATTGCTGATTCTGCTGTGAATTGTTTTGGTTCTGGGGGGGGGCATATAGAAATGTGACTCTGACAAATTTGAGGATAAAGATGAAGTAAAATAAATAGTAGAAAAATTGTGAATGTTCACATGGAAACCCATCACTAAACTCAATAACCTTGAAATAAATCTAATTATGTGAGTTTTGATCTATGCAGATAAATAAGCTTCTGTAAAAAGCCCCAGAGCCTGGTCTTGCATACCTAACCATAAGACATGCCTAGCCTCTTGCCTTACACTGAGGAAGAGATTTACCCTGTAATTAACATCCATTCTGAATTTTGTTGTTAACAAACACTTTTGTAGTAGTTAGTATACATGAACCTCCCCTTTATGCTTAGATTTGTTATCCTGTTCAAATAAAGGACAAGAAGTACAATAATTGAAATTTAACCCAAAATCCATGGAACTCAGGTGACAGAAGGCTGTCTGCATATAAGTCTGCAAAGAACTGAGCAGAAAATCGTTCATCCTGTACTCAAGCTTGTGCTAAAGGCTTCACTCTTAATACTTTCCATCTTTCTCATTCATTTAGACTCAGGGTCAATTCCTATTGTATTTTCTATCACAAGAACTGTGTGAATACATACAGGAATGTATTTACATGGCTTAAACCTAAGTGCTATGAACGTGGGAAAAAACCTAGGAGGGATTCTTATGGAAAATGAAGGCCCTTGTCCACAGTGGCATGCATTAATTACAAAAACAGAGTGTCAATAGAAAAATTAGTGGTCCCTACAAACTGTATAACTTGGGGCTTGGAATGCGAACAAGGATTCTCTTAGCTGCTCAAATAACAATGTTATGAAAAGTCAGAAAACATAACTCATTTTTAAAAAGTAAATTAAAGGAACAATGAAGCTTTTGCTTTTTAGATGGAGCTGAATATACAAAGGTCAAATATTAATTAAAATATACATTATATCTTTAGAAGAAATAAAGTTGGCATTATTTTCTGAGGAAATGAGTATTGTAATACAGATGTTATGAACTGAAGAAAACTGGGAAAGAAAATTTTGCTGTTTTTTTTTTTTCTGCTATGCTATTTATTTATTTTCTCTTAACTGACATGTAAAAACCGTATACATTTCTAGGGCAACTACATGTTATTTTTATATGTAAGTATTATTTAATATTTGAGTTTGAGCAATGTGTAGCTCTTTAAATATTTATCATTTTTTAAGTGAAACTTAAAAGAAAATCTTAAAACTTTAAAAAAAAAGTACATTGTTACCATAGGCCCATATATTTGAATGCTTAGTCATCAAATAGTAGCAGTATTTGAAAGGATTAGAAGGATTAGAAGGTGTGGTCTTTGGAGTAGTTGTGGCCTGGAGAAAGTATATTACTGGGGGTAGGTATTTAAGTTTCAAAAGCCCAAGCTAGCCTCAGACCTTCTCTCTTTCTACCTATGGATTAGGATATAACTCTCAGCTACTACTTCAGGGCCATGCATGCTGCCATGATCTTTGACATGATACGTACCAAGCAGCAGAACTTGGTAGTTTCTGACATATGGCTGTGGTTTTAGAGTCAAGAATACAAGAAAGGATTATGGAATCTTTCTTGCCTAGGAAAAGCCACTGAGGCCAGGCGTCTGGCAGGGCATCCCTGTATGTTGTAGGATATTTGATCACACGGTGAACCCTGAGAATGTGTAGTTTACTGGAAAAACCTGTGTCTAGTTGTGGTATGGCTCAGTGACAGGTTGCAGAGAAAGAGCAACATAGACACAGATGAAAACAGAATGACCTAGAGAATGAGAGGGGCCAGAAGATTAAAACAGATTCCCAGAATTAGTATGAGGCAAAGTAGAGCAATTCAGAAGCAGAGAGAAGCCAGATTAAATCAGTCAG
Source organism: Arvicanthis niloticus (assembly GCF_011762505.2). Taxonomy (NCBI): domain Eukaryota; kingdom Metazoa; phylum Chordata; class Mammalia; order Rodentia; family Muridae; genus Arvicanthis; species Arvicanthis niloticus. Next base: position 92,100,293 of record NC_047660.1, on the reverse strand, counting down.
CTTGGAGAAGTTAGAGTCAGAAGAGCTAAGTTCAATCAGCTGCCAGAGATCAGTAAAAAACTTCGAAGAGTTGAGTTTATTCAGCAGCAAGTTTCAGAAGCTGAAAACATTGTAAGCCTAGATTAAGTTGTATGGAAGGTAGAAGCTTCCAGAACTGGTCCTTGGTAGACAGAGGCAGTAAACCTCTGAAGTGACAATTACATCAGGTGAATAAAAGTTACTCTTACACCCACATGAAAACCCAGAGAGGCTATTGCATGGGGCTATGAAGGTGAAGCCTGGGTTGTATTTGAAGACTCCAAGGTGTTGGGGATGTTAGAGTTGTGGGACATCTGCCAAAGAAAGCTACACACTGTGTGTGGAACCAGTTTAAGAGAGAAGTGGGTAGCAGTAAACAAAGCTGAAAGGAGCTGGAGACATGAAGAGCCCCTTGACATTAGATACGGAGATGCAGAATTTGAAGTTTGCTCTTCTGGGTTTCAGACTTGGTTTGGTCCAGAATTTTCTCACTATGTTCCCTTTCCCCCTTTTAGAAAAACTATGTCTATTCTGTGGCATTGTATGTTAGAAGTATGTGACTTGCCTTTTTATTTTGATTTTCAGAGGGTTGCAGCTAAAAAGATTGCCTGAGACAGAAGAGACAATTTTGGACTTTAAAACAATGTAGAAGCTGTGATGGACTATAAGGACTTTTGAAATTGGACTGAATGCATTTTTATATCACTATATTGCTACAAGTCTATGAATGCCGGAGAGTGGAATGAGGTGGTTTGAATAAGAAGATCTTTCCCCTATATGCTCATATAGTTGAATGCTTAGTGTCCAGGGAATGACACTATTTGAAAGGATTGGAGGATTAGGCAGTAGGCTCTTATTGGAGTAAGTGTGTCAGGGATATAAACACTGAGGTTTCAACCTCACAAAATAGGGCAAGCCCTCTGGCCCTGCCCTCCCCTCTCCCCAACTAAAGATTAGGATGTAGAACTCTCAGCTACATCTCCAGTACCATGTCTGCCTGTATGCCACCATGTTCCCCACCATGATGATAATGGACTAACTTCTGAAACTGCAAGCAAGCCCTCAATAAAATGCTTTTGTGTTCTTTCAAGAGTTGCATAGTAATGGTGTCTCTTCACAAAATAGAACAGTGTCTAAGACACCTAGTCTGCAATTGAATGACAAACTAATGTTCATCACCTAATTATACCATAGTATCTTCATGAATTTTCTCTGCCCTTCCCTCTTCCTTTCGTTTCCTTGCCCCCAATTTTTTTTTTTTCTCAGAAGAACACTAATTCTTCAAAATTCTGTCGTAAACTATCTTTCAAATTCAAAGAAGTTTGGAGAATACTTTTTAAAAACAGACCTACCTGGATATGTTTTTGAGGTCTTATGAATTAAAAAAAATTATAAAATTAATACTAGACCATTTCAAATGTGGGTGCTGCAATAACACCAGAAATTCCTACTCATGAACAAGAGTCTTCTGTGGACATTGTAAGACTTCAGTTCCTTTGCAACTGTCAAATCTTCTAAAAAGCAGAAGACAGCTGGAAAAATTCACATAAGATTCTTCATGTTCTATATGACTTGGGTCTTATTTGTTCCCTTATCAGTGATGTGCTGGAAGCTTAGTTCCCAGGGTGGTAGCATTGAGAGGGGATATGGAACTTTTAAGAGGTGGGATCTAATAAGAAGTCCTGTGTCAACTGGGAACACTGACTTTGGAAGGGCTGTAAGGACTTCTCAGGAAATGCTTCATGGATCTCAAGAGGGCTGCTGTAACACTATGGTTCTGTCAGACACAACACTTTGGCTTTCTCTTTAAGATGTGAATCCTTCCACCTCAATCTCACCATTTGCCAATAACCATGGGGCCATCACAAGAACTAACTCTATGCTATTTGACATTCAGTCTACAAAACTACAAGCTAACTAAAACCTGCCTTTTTTGTTTTAATAAAGTTAGTCTGCCTATGGTATTTAATTATAACAACTACAGCAAAGACTATTATAAGCCCAAATAGTTTGGTTAATGACGTAGTTTGTTGTCATTCAAACCATGCTAAATGCTGGTCCCTTCATTAGTTATTAAATTAATTTAAAAGGTACCTCTTTGTAGCTCAGCTCCCTTATTATCAACTGTGTAGAAAAATGCTAGTGTTTTCAAACTTTACCAGAATTCAATTAAATAATAAAAGATTAAAAATTTAGTATATTAGGGATCTTTTCATGTGATAGTACATACAGATTTATCTTAGTTTTTGGCAGTTGCATAGAATTTATTTTATTATATGTAACAGTTTAGTGACTTTTAAAGTACAATTTAGAGGAAATATCTCTTTTAAGACATGATATGATATTCAAACATCATAAAATAATGATTACTAAATTTGCTACATTTATATTAATATTTATGAATATGAACCAAACTCATGAACAATGATAGAAGACAAATGGCAAAGTAGGTAGAAAACTGCTATTCATAGAAATAAGTCACAGCTTCTTAAAAAGATATAAAGAATTTTTTAACTACATTAACCCATTAGAAAAATGAAATGCTTAAATGCTTCTGAAACATACACATACACATATAAATGGACACATTATACCCCTTCTACCTACACATACACATGTGCACATCCATGTACATAGACAGATATAAACACATACTTGTGTACATCTACACCACCTATTTGCACATACACATGAAGTAACACATATAAACCTGTTTTAACATATTCACATGCAAACATACATACATATGCAAACATAGATACATTAACACACACATGCACCTATACATACATGCAAATACACACACAGAAACATATTTGTACTCAAATACACCCATAGAAACATATACACATTTGTATACCCATGAACACACACAGACACAGATGTGCATGCACATACATGAATAGACACATATGCCTACATATAACCATGCACACACATGTATGCATATAACCATGCTACACACATGAAAATTTACACACATACAAATACATATACACAGATTGACAACCTGCAATTGAAAATATTGAGACATGTCTTTTCTCTATATATTTGGAAAATATTAAAAATACATTTAAAAATGAAATTTATAAGGAAATAGAAATATTAATATACTATTTGTAGAGGTTAAACTAGTGCAATTTTGCTGGAATATAAAATATAAATTTGGGTAGAAAAAATTTAAAATACCTGCTATTCATATCAGAATGTCTCCTAACTCTTGATGTACTGATATAATCCTGCAGATACACAAGGATTTGCTGGAGAGATAAGGCAGGGATTAAGGCAGAAGATTTGAGTATGGTTCTTTGTACCCAAGTCAAGCATCTCACAACTGTCTATAAATCTAGCTCCAGGGTATCCAGTGCTTTCTTCAAGCTTTCTTAGGCACTCATGTGCACATAACTTGACATAGACACATAAAAATGCACACACACAATCAAAAACAAAATAATAAAGACTTAAATATATGTTGCAGCACATTTTTAAACTCTGAAAAAACTGGGAATAGATATAAAAGACTGAGAAATTTGGCAGTAAGAAAAATTTTTTGAGTATTTAAATTTTTTTTTGTTTTTGTTTTTAAACTAGCTTTAGACACAGAACCCTGCTTTAGTAGGGTTTAGACCCATTCAAACTTTAGTCAGATGAAGGAAAGATGCCTCTACACTGTAGCACAGTGGCAGGACAAGTTCATGGTAACTTATTCTTTGCTCAATAAAGACACAGACAAGGAGGAGTCCAACAGCTCACACAGATACATAAACAGGTGGAATTGTTCACTGATCAGCTTTGCTCTTCACCCACTGTGTTTGTATTAAGTTATCAGAGTTCCCAACAAAGAAATAAATGACAATCTCAGCAATCCAATGGGATTAGAGACATACTAGGAAATTCTCTAACAATATTTAGCCATTTTCTGAAGACTTTAAGACTATGAAGGAAAGTTCTAGAAAATTCTAGAACTCTATTATGAAGCACAGATTCATAGTTTTTTTTTTGGTTTTAATTTCACTCCCGTAAAAAGAATGGAAAATATTCCTTATCACTCTAATAGAATCACATTTTAATTTATGTGCGAAAGTTACAGGGGTTCAGCTTTTTCACAAAATATGTAAATTGGCAAGGCTACAGGCTTCCTAAAGCAAAGCAAAGGCCACATTCACTACCAGGTCCTATCCTTTCCAGATTCCATCCAGGTCTCATGGAGCCATGTGTGGCACATTCCAAAGGGTAAAATGTTGGAGTTGTTAGAAATAAAGCCTGGGCTTGGAAGCCCTACGAAGCTAGGCTTAGCTACCATCCTCAAGAGCCTATTAAATAAATAGTTGATAAAAGCAGATAAAGTGTTACTGGTGAGCCAAGTCTGGGCCTGTGTTTTCAGGTTCTTTGTCTCTTATTCAGAGAATTAAATCAAAGGTTTACATGAGAGTGCAGAAGAAGCAAAGTAGTAACTTTATTAAAAATTAAAGTGAGAAAACAGATTAGAAAAATATAAGGAGTCAAGTGTGATGGCAGTGTAAGTAATCCATGGCTTTGTTTACTCACAGGAACTTTCTTTTAAGAGGTTCAGAGATGAAAAAGTGTTGTTAAGGGCCTGGTAATGGTAATCTCATTTGACTGACATAACATAACATAACATAACATAACATAACATAACATAATCAAGTTATATAAAGTTTTTCCTACTGTCCAAGTCCCTTCCCATAATGAGTCTGAGTTTAATCATATGCACAGGCAACTCTGCTTAGGCATGAGAGTAATGGAAGTCTCGTTTGGAGAAGATAGTTTGACTTATTGCCCATGCAGTCCAAATCACTTCAAGCTAATCAGCCTTTGTGTTCTTTTACCTGGAAATAACTGGAGTGTAAGTATATAGAATTGGTCTGAGTCTTATGATCATTAAGGGGAAGAGAGATTTATTGTATTATTCAGTGTGTGTGTGTGTGTGTGTGTGTGTGTGTGTGTGTGTGCAGATCAAAGCAAGTGGGGGTTCTAGGTTGCTAGCAAATTGCAAGGTGCTTGTTTAGAGGTGGCTTGTGAGCAAAGCATGTACTGGCAATGGCATCAGGCTGCTTAGTGCATTATCACTAGGGGAGTGTGTACATAGCTTGAACCTGGTGGAGTCCCAGATACCTAAACCACTTCCTATGCTTGCTTTCTCTATTTCCTTCTAAGGTATTTCTCCCATATTGGTTAGGAAAGCTGAAAAGATAAGTTTTCTGGGAATTGCTTTGTACTTAGTAGGATTGTAGACCTGAATAAGGCAGAAGGAGTCTCTCCTATTCTGTACCCAAACCTATCATAACTCTTAGGGACCCCATTGATGAACATCTACAAAACAGTCCAGTCTGTTAGTTCAGGGATCTGGAGATTTACTGTGTTCTGTTAGGCTGATTTTATGGGTGGTAGTAAGTGGAGTACACTTTGTAGTTGTATTTTTTGGATTCTGTAAGAAATTAATTACATAAACTTATTGAGAGGAAGAGGAAGAGGAAGCAAGAGAATGAGATAAAAGACAGGTATCATAGAAGGAAAAAGTGAATGATGGCAGTACTTGGGTCTCTGAGGCTGAATGGCTGTTATTCAGAGTTTTTATTGAATCTTTTCCTTAGAGAACATTTTAGATATTGTATTGGAGTATTCAGTATTTGTTAACATAAACACACACACACACACACACACACACACACACACGCACACATTCATCCATAAGAATGTTAAGTCACACACAAAGGTGAGTTCTGGCTTCCATCCCATAATATTCTAGGTCATGAAAATCATAGAGGTTCTTCCTAGACTGAACGTCTTGTAGAGCCTGAGCATTTTTGTGTGTGTGCCACAAGCTCTTGTTGGCCAATTCTATTTTCTGACTCATGATGCTAGGAAGACTCCAAAGAATCTGGTCTAGATGAATCTGCCAAAATAGGCAGGAAAGTAGAAAGCCGTCTTTAGGAGAGAGAAATAGTTGCTAAATCTATTAAAGAGAAAAAAAAAAAAAAACTCTGGACCATATCAATTATAATAATCATCATGATCTGAACCTGGGTTTCTTTTTTTCCCCTACCATCCAATCTGACACAACACGTATGTGCAACATATAAAAGGATTATTATATTTATAGTAAAAACTATGAACATGTTCTTCCCTACCTCCACCTAATCCACTGCCCTAGTTTTGTCCACAGCTCTGTAATAAACTATCCACTGCAGCCTCCCTCCCTTTATGCTTCTATCACCAGTAGATCACACAGCTCTTCTCTTCCCAGCTTTTCACTCATCACTTTGTCTCAGCCTCCACTCCAGCATTCATTCTCTGGGAACCCACTGGCCAAGCCTGCTAGGAAAGCAAGAAGGGCAGCAAAACAGTTAGGCTAGCTCCAGATCTTTACTTTCTCACTTTCCTTTCTCCCAAATCCAGTTCTTTAGCTTCATCCCCAGATCTATACCAGACTACCTGCTATGACCTCTCCTTACTTTATTGTATGCTCCTTACTTTATTTATGTCTTTATTTTCAGGTGACTAAGCAGATCCTGATTGAAACACCATGCTCACTCTCTCACCCTATTCTTTCTAGCCCACCCCTATTCTTAAATATAAGCTCCCAATACCTACAAGCACATTGTACCCAGAAACCCTAGTGACCATACTTGGTAGAATCTCAGAAAGACTGTATCAAGTAGCACATAGTCACCACATTCTCCTAAGAAACAGAGAGGCAAAATAAACCAAGGAAAAAAGCAACCACCTCCCCAAACAACAAAGACCAGATATCATAACCTAGAATTACAACCATCCCAAACTCAGATGCCTAGATGGCAGCATAAAAGGACAATTAGTAACAGCCTGGAAAATGTCTTTACTAGAGCCTAGAAACCTTACTATAGTAGAACTCAAAAAATGTGATATACCTGAAACACAGATAAGGATCTTAAAATAGCAATAGCACTTATGTTAGGCTTCTGTCTGCAAGCATACATAACAGAGTTTCATTAATGGTGTCAGGGATTGGGGCTTGCCCATGGGATGGGTCTCAATTGGGACCATTATTATTGGGCCATTCCCTCAGTCTCTGCTCCATTTTTGTCCCTGCATTTCTTGTAGATGGGATAAATTTTGGATCAAAAGTTTTGTGAGTAGGTTAGTGTCCTTATCCCTCCACTGGGGTTCTTGCCTGGCTACAGGAGGTGGCCACTTCAGATTCCATATTCCTACTGCTAGGAGTCTCAGCTAAAGTCACCCTCCTAGACTCCTAGGAACCTCCCCAATCCCAGGTCTCTGGCACATCCTAGAGATGCTTCCACTCCCTTTCCCCTGTCAACCACCAATTTCCACTTCATTCTGGCTCTCTGGCCCTCTTTCTTCACTTTCCCTATATCTGATCCTGAGCCTCCCCCATTCGCCTCCATATCCAGCTGACTGAAACAGATACAGCACTCCACAGACAAACATTGGACAGAGCTCAGAGGGTCTTATGGAAGAGGTAGAGAAAACCCAAACTGAATCTAAAAATGAAAAATTTAGAAATTTCAACAGGAACCTCATGAAGCAAGCCTTACCATTAGAATACAAGGAACAGAAGAGAGAATCTCAGACACTGAAGACAAGATAGAAGAAATAAATGCCTTGGGCAAAAGAAATGTTAAATGTAAAAAGCTAATTGCATATACATCTAGTAAAATCCAGGAAATCTAGGGTACTATGAAAAGACCAAATATATGAATAATAGTAATAACAGAAGAAGAAAAACCCAGATAAAAGGCACAGAAAATTATTTTCAATAAGTCTTAGAAGAAAAAAAATGTTCTAATCTAAAGAAGGAAATGCCTATCAAGGTGCATGAAGCATACAGAACATCAAGTAGACTGGACCAAAAAAGAAGGTTCTCTTTGCATATAATAATCAAAATGCTAAAAAGTGTAGCACAAAGACGATATGAAAAGCTGCACGAAAAAGCAAGTAACATATAAGGGCATACTTGTTAGATTAACCTGACTTTTCAATGAAGACTCTAAAAGCCAAAAGGGCCTGGAAAGATGATCTACAAACTCTAAGAGACCACAGATGCCAGCCAAGACTACTATACCCATCAAAAGATATTTCATGATAAAGTCAAATTTTAGCACTGTCTAAAAATCCAGATCTATAGAAGGTGATAGAAGAAAAACTCCAAACTAAAAAGGTTACCTACACTCAAGAAAATTCAAGGAATAAATAATTTCAGAACAGCAAATCAAAAGAGGGGGAAAAGAAAAATACATTACAACAACAAAATAACAACAATCAACAAATAGGGCCAGTAAATGGTCTCAATTTCCCAATAGATGGACACAGACAAGCAGAATGGATATGAAAACAGGATTCCTCCTTCTGTACATTCAGGAAACACACCCTTAACATCCAAGATAAACATCACTTGAGCATAAAAGGATGGAAATATATATTCCAAGCAAATGATGATAGAAATCATGATATAGCCATTTCATATCTGAGAAATTAGCCTTCAAACTGATAGTAATCAGAAGAGATAGGGAACACTGCATACTCATCAAAGAAAAAATAAACCAAAAGGACTTAGCAATCCTTAATACCTATATACCAAAATAAGGGCACCACGTTTGTAAAAGAAAAACTACTACAGCTTAATTCTCTTATTTACCCTCATATAATGATATTGAGAGATCTCAGTACCCAACTTTCATTGACAGACAGGTCATCCAGACAAAAATTAGGCAGAGAAATATAGCGAACTGATATTATAAACCAAATGGACCAAATGGATACTTACAGAACATTTCATCCAAACACAAATGTATTACTTTCTCAGTAACTCATGGAACTTTCTTCAAATTGACCACAAGTGTCAATAAGTACAAGACAACTGAAATAATTCCCTGCATCCTATATGACAACCATGGTCTAAATTTGGAGTTCATCAGCAACAGAAACTAGAAAGCTTACAAATTCATGGAAAGTAAACAAGTGAGCGAATAGTTGATCGAAAGTAATTAAGAAAGAAATTAAAGACATTCTAGAATTGAATAAAAATGAATACTCAGAATATTCAAACTTATGGGAGACAATGAAAGCATTTTAGGAAAAAAATATAGCATTAAGTGCCTACATTAAAGAAATAAAGGAGTGATTTCATGCTAATAACTTAGCAGCACACCTGAAAACATTAGAACAAAAGAAGAAAATACATGCAAAAGGAGTAGATGGGACAAATCAAACTCAGGGCTGAAATCATTAAAATAGAAACACTATAAACAACAAATCACATACAAAAAAATCAATGAAACAAATAGTTGATTCCTTATAAAAAATCAATATGATTGACAAAATCATAGCCAAATTAATACAAATATATGGAGTGAAAATCCAAAATGATTAAATTAGAGGTGAAAAGTGGAACATAAGACAAGACAATAAGAAACCCATTGAACCATGAGGACATACTTTAAAAACTTGTATTCCACCCAACTGGAAAATCTAAGAGAAATGGATAATTTGTTAATTTATTTATTCACTTTACATACATCACTATATTAGCCCCTCTCGCATAGATACTCCCCCTATTCTTTCCTCCCCTTCCCCTCTGAGAAGGGGAAGCCCCCCAGGTATCACCCCCTCAGCACATCAAGTCACAGCAGGTCTAGGTGCATCCTCTCCCCCCCCCCCCGAGGCCATACAGAATTCACAGGCAGGCAACATATTCAGGGACAGCCCTGGCTGAATTTGTTGGGGAACCCTCAGGAAGACCAAGCTGTACATTTACTTCATATGTGCAGGGGCCTAGGTCTAGCCTGTGCTTACTTGCTGGTTGGTGGCTCACTCTCTGGGAACCCACAATGGTCAAGGTTAGTTGACTCTGTTGGTGTTCCTGTGGAGTCTCTGTTCTCTTTAGGTCCCTCAATCCTCCACACAACTCTTCCACAAGACTTTCCTAGCTCCATCTATTGCTTGGTTTTGGATCTCTGTGTCTGTTTCCATTGGCTTCTGGGTAGAGCCTCTCAGAGGACAGCTATGCTAGGCTACTGTCTGTAAGCATAACAGAGTATCATTAATAGTGTCATGCATTAGTTCTTGTTCATGGGATAGGTCTGAAGTTGGTCCAGTCATTGGTTGGCTATTCCCTTCTCTGCTTTGTTTCTGTTATTATTTGGACATCTTGAAGATCAAAGACTTTTTGTGTGGGTTTCTTTCCTTATCCTTCTACTGGGACTCCTGCTTACTACAGGAAGTGGCCACTACAGGATTCATATACCCTACTGCTAGGAGTCTTAGCTGGAGTCACTCCCATAGACACTCTGGGGCCTCCCTGTCCCCCATCCTAGTTCTCTGGAACATCCTAAAGATGCTGGCCTCCCCCTGGATAATTTTCATGATGCATACCACTTACCAAAGTTAAATCAATATCAGAAGAGCAATTTAAATAGACCTGTGAAATAGAAGCAGACATTAACAAAATCTACAAAAACAAAACAAAACAAAACAAAACAAAACAAAACAAAAACCCACAGGCCCAGATGAGTTTTAGATAGACTTCTACTAGACTTTGTAAGAAAAGTTAATGTCAATACTCTTCAACGTATACTATGAAATAGAACCTGAAAGAAGATTGCCCAATTTGTTTAATGAGGCACACATACTTTCATTCCTAAACCACATACAGGTCCAACAAGAAAATAACTCAAAAGCACTTTCCCTTATGAACATAGATGTAAAAAATTCTTAATAAAATACTTACAAACTAAATCTAAGAACATATAAAAAAAATCATTCACCATATTAAGTAGGCTTCATACCAGAAATGTGGAAGTGGTTCAACATACATATGTCAATAAATGTAATCCACCATATAAACAAATGGAAAGACAACAAAACTCACATGATCATCTTATTAGATGCAGAAAAGACCTTTGACAAAATCCAACAGTCATTCATGCTGGAACTCCAGGAGAGATTAGAGATATAAGGAGCGTACCTCACCATAATAAAGGCAGATTACACCAACCCCTTAGTCAACATCAATTTAAGTGGAAAGGACCTCAAAGCAATTCCAGTAAAATCAGAAACAAGGGTTGTCCACTCTTTCCATACCTATTCAATACAGTACCAGAAGTCTTAGCTAGAGCACTAAGATCACTGAAGGAGAGCAAGGAGATAGGAATTGGAAGTAAGGAAATTAAAGTATTTTTATTTGCAGATGATGTGATAGTATACACAAGTGAACCAAAAAAATTACATTGGAAAACCCTACATCTAATAAACAGTTTCAGCAAAGTAGACGAATACAAAATTAACACAAAATCAGTAGTCCTCCTATATACAAAAGACAAATGGACTTAGAAAGAAATCAGGGAAGCAAACACCCTTCACAATAGCTTCAATAAATATAAAAATCTCTTGGTGTTAACTCTAACCAAGCAAGTGACAGCCTTGCATAATAAGACATTTGGACATTGAAGAAAGAAACTGAAGAAAATTTCAGAAGATGAAGGACCTCCCATGCTAATGGATCAGTAGAATTACTTGTAAAATCTATCGTTCTAACAAAAGCAATCTACAGAGTCAATCCATTCTTCATCAAAATTTCAACAGATCCTAAAAGGATAATTTTTAGCTTCATGTTAACACACACACACACACACACACACACACACACACACACACACACACACACACACATCAGGATAGCTGAAACAATCCTGAATAATAATAGAACTGCTGGAGATATCACCATCCTGACCTCAAGCTGTCCTACACAGCTATTAGTAATTCAAACAGCATGTAGTTGGCATGAAAACAGACAAGTCAAACAATGGAATAAAATTGAAGAAAAATACATAAATCCTCACACTCACAGATACCTGATTTTTTGACAAAGATGCCAGAAATGCACACTGGGAAAAAGACAGCATCTTTAACAAATGTTATTGATAAAACTGAATGACTGCATTTAGAAGAATCACCCTGCACAAAACTCAACTCCAAAAAATATCAAAGATGTCAACATAAAACAAGATACAATGAATTTGATAGATGAGAAAGTAGAGAGTACCCTTGAATTTATTGGGACAAGAAAAGATTTTCTGAGCAGAACGCCAATAGTTTAGTCACTAAGATCAACAATTAATGCTTGAGACCTCATAAAACTGAGAAACTTCTATACAACAAAGGACATCATTATTTGGACATTAAGGAAGCCTACAGAATGGAAAAAGATTTTTATGAACTACACCTCTGATGGAAGGCTAATATTCAAAATATATGAATAATTGAAAAAAACTATATCAAAATAACAATTAATCCTATTAAATTGGAGTACAGATCTAAATAGAAAGTTTCTAATAGCGGGAACTCAAATGGCTGAAAAACACTTAAAATGACTGTTCAACATCCTTAGTCATCGGGGTAATTCTAATAAAAATTAATTTGACATTTTATCTTATACTCATGAGACTGACTGAGGTCAATAAAACAAATGACAGCTCATGTTGATGAGGATGTGGGGTAAAGGGAAAAGTCATCCATTGCTGTTGAGAATGCAAAGTTGTTCAGCCACTATTGAAATCAGTGTAGCAATTCTTCAGGAAGTTAAAATTAGCTCTACTCCAAGACCCAGCTACACCAGTCTTGGCCATATACCTGAAGGATGTTTTATCCTACAACAGAGACATTTGTTCAACTATGTTTATTTCCACTCTTTTCAGTATACTCAGGAATTGGAAACAACCTAGATATTTGTTAACAGATGAATAGATAAATTGAAACCTGAAATTCACAGGTATATGAATAGTAATATAAAAATTCATCTTGAGTGAGGAAACCCATATCTCAAATATGGCATGTAATTTGTATGTGGATATTAGCTGTTAAGTCAATGCTAAGCACACAAAAATTTGTAGAACCACAAGGGTTAGGTGTAGAGTAAGGGATGGGTTGGGCAGATAGATTCTACTACCTAGATGTTTAGGGGAAATAGAATACATAGTTATAGATGGATGGGATTGAAGTTGTAGACTGGAATGGGAGGATCTAATAGAGAGAAAGACTGGAGATGGAGATAAGGTGGGTACAAGGGAAGGAGGGATGGAATAGAGGGAAAAACACTAAAACTAAGCCATTTGAGTGGTAATGTAGAAGCCTAATACAGTTAAAGTATCCATTTATATGCAACTCTTATAAAGGAAAACATTTAACTGGAGCTGGTTTACAGTTTCAACATTTTATTCCATTACTGTCATGGTGCAAAATGTCAGTGTGCAGACAAATACGGGGCTGGGAAGGAGCTGAGAGTTCTACATCTAGATTGGTAGGCAGCCAAAAAAAGAGTGAGGCATACTTCCTCCAACAAGGTAGCACCTACTCAAACTAAGGCCATACCTCCTAATAGTGTCACTGCCACTCCATATGGGGGCCAGTTTTATTCAAACACCACACTGATCTAAATGAATCTGTCAAATAATGGAGAACACAGAGTCCCAACTTGACATCTATTGTTACCAAATAAAGGTTCCAGTACCAAGAATAAATTACATCTAATTGAGTTGGTGGCTGGAGGGGAATCATGGAACCCTCAAACAACCCAGGGTATTGCCAATGCTGCAGGTTGCTCTCCACAAACCGACAACTTGGCTCTATTGCTGAAGACAACACCTATACAAGTTATTGAACATGGAGAATTCAAGTTGATGCCTACATAGAGCTTTTATGCCCACATGCTAGCATCTTTGGTAAAATAAGTTACCAAAAGAGAAATATGAATACCAACCTCGCTACAAAACCTTTCTCTGCAACGGTGTTCTGCCAACAAGACATGCTAGTGCGATGGTGGCACAAAGCTTGTGGGAGTGACCAACTAATATCTGATTTGACATAAGGCCCACTCCACTAGATGGAACTCATACCAGACACTGATTGAGGTCCAGGAACCTAAAAAAACAAACAAAACAAAACAAAACAAACAAACAAACAAAAAAAAACCCCAAAGATGACTCTTCTAAAAAACAAAAAACAAGCAAACAAAAAAGTAGCAATTAAATGACTGATTCTTAATGTCATTCTGCTATACTCATGGATTAGGGCTTTACTCAGCCATCATCAGAAGAGCTTTCTCCTACAGCAGATGAGAATAAATACATACACCCACAGTAGATAATATGCAAAGAGTGAGATACCTAGAACACTCAGCACTAAATGAGGTGTCTTCATCAAATACTTCTCCTCAGGGCTCACATTCTTGCTCCTAAGGAGTTCAAAGAAAAGGGACACAGAAAAAATGTAACAGCCAAAGGAGATGGAGAATTCTAAGGAATGAAGGCCTTCTAAACTTCCCAGGAATTACATACATATGAACTTACAGAGGCAACATGCACAGAACCTGCAGAGGTCTGCACCTGATAGAGTCCTAGAGCTGGAAGAAGTGGACACATGCCCCCATCCCTAACCCAGAAGCTATGTCTAACTGATAAACACTTGCAATTGAAAATTTCATTTTCTCCAAGAGAGTCTCACTGGGGAAATAAACTACTTTTAAGGGGCATCCACATGCCAGCACTAGATGCTAACAGAAAACAAACCCAGCAGCATCTTTAGAGTTCCAACACAACAGCTCATAATATTTTGTTAGAGCTTCTTCTTTTAATTTTTATCTTTTTAAAGTGTTAATTTCAGTTTTTGGCCTAATGGTTCTTTGCATGTTTATTATGGTTCCTGGATTTGTGTTTTTTATGGGATTCTTGAGTGTGTAAAGAAGTGAGTTTCTGTGTCTGCATCTGTTTCTTTGTCTTAGGAAAGACAGCTCTTTTTCTTCTGTTTGCTTGTTTTATATATTCTGATTTGTTTCTTGTTATCTTATTATATTTTATTTTTATTCCTTAATAGCCTGTTTACTTTCTATTGAGAAACATGAAAAGGGGATGGATCCACATGGGAGGGGAAATGGGGTGGAACCGAGAGTAGAGGGAGGGGAACCATAATCATCATTTAGTATATTAAAAAAATCTATTTTCAATTAAAAAACATTGTATATAGAGGTGAAGATAGACAGTATAGTGAAATGATGCACTGCATGAGAGCAAGCATGATGACTTTAGTTTAATACCTGGAACTCACAGCTTTGAAAACAAGAACCAATGCCTGAAAGCTGCCCTTGGCCTTCCACATGTACACTGTGGTATGGACAACCCCTCACACCCACATTAACAAGAAATAAATAAGAATTTAAAAGTTGTTAAATGAAAGGTAGCAGACGAAGGCAGTAGGCATCTTAACTTACCTAGTATCCTCTGCATGCATCCTAATACTCCTAACCAAACTGACTGCATATTCCTCCCCCAGCCACAACCTCTGGCCTATGTCTAGAGAATCTTTTTATAAATGAAAACCTGTTTTATGTGAAGCTGGAGGTTTGAGTAGGTGTTATGGATTTGACCTAATGCTGCTTATTATTGCAGGAGAATCCACATGTCTGCTAGTAAGATGCTGAGGGTCTCTGTCCTCAGTTGGTTTTGGTTGGTAAATAAAGTTGCTGGTGGACAGTGACTGAGCAGGGAGGCAGAGGCAGGACATTTAGGATTCCTGGGCAAGGATGGGAGAAAGGGAGTTAGAAATAAAGAACAGAGAGACAACCAATATGTAAGAGCTGTGGAAGAGCCAGCTCCAGGGTCCCTTCCAACTAGGTCTAGGGCAACAACAATGGAATATAGATTTTAGTAAGTAATAACTCAAGAGTATCTAGGGGAGGTATTAGTCACATGGAGGTTTAGGAGTGGCCAGCCATTGAACTATTTAAGTCATATTAAAATATGAGGTTGTGTGTGTGTGTGTGTGTGTGTGTGTGTGTGTGTGTGCGCGCGCGCGTCTTTTATTCAGGAACACAGAACATTGGGAGGTGGGGGGTAGGTAGGAGTGTGTAGCTACTGCTGGGTTGATTTGAGTAGTGATAATCAGGTTTTGCAACAGGCCCGAAAACATATAACAAAATATGATTAGTGTAAAGGTATGACATCATCTTAATCTATAGCCTTATAGAAACCAAGATAGTCTGTCTCTGTCTCTTTCTGTGTGTATGTTTACATGAATATACATGCATTCATACACACACATATGAAAACCAGTCCATGTTTGAAGATTAAAGGGACACTTGTGGCAACTGGCTCTCTGATTACGTGAAATCTGGGGATTAAAAATAGGTCATCACTGAAATCAGGTAAGCATTATGTAAATAAAAATTCAAAATATTTAGACATTAAAACAAGTTAAGAATGGTAAACAGGACAGGAAATTAAACATGAACTTGGAGTCAGGCACTGAAGAACAGGTCATGAAGGAATAGAATTATTGCCTTGTGCAAACTGATTTCTTTTTCCAAATGTTCAGGGATGGCACTTGCAATAGTAAATCGTCAGTCAAGAAAATACTCAATGATCTTTTGCCTACTAGACAACCTGATGAAGACATTTTCTCAACTGAAGTTTCCTTTTTCAGTTTGACCCCTGTTAGATTATATTTGAGAAAAAACAAAGCAAGAAAAAAAGAAAGAAAGAAAGAAAGAAAGAGAAAGAAAGAAAGAGAAAGAAAGAAAGAGAAAGAAAGAAAGAGAAAGAAAGATGGAAAGAAAGTTTTTCTCCTGGTTTTATTGATTCTTTGTATAGTTCTTTTTATTCCACTTGATTGATTTCAGTCCGGAGTTTGATTATTTCCTGCAGTCTACTCCTCTTGGGTATATTTGCTTCTTTTTGTTCTAGAGCTTTCAGGTGTGCTGTTAAACTGCTAGTGTATGCTTTCTCCAGTTTCTTTGTACTATAAGATATAAGATGAAATAAACTCTTTCCTCCCCCCCCAAAAAAAAACCAACAAAAAATAAGGTAATTAATAAAAATCTAAAAAATAAAACAACTTAAGAAACATTAAAGAAATGAAAGTGGCAAATGTTGTGAGAGGAGTTTTGAATTTAGTTACTTGAGGTACCCAATTGTCATTGCAGTTAAAATGACTACTATGCAGCTTTTCTGGAGTCCATGAGAATGTGTTGCTAGAAGAAATTGGTACAAGTCTGAGGTGAGAAAAATGAAGACAAGAGTTTATCTCTTGAAGAAGGCATAGTTAGGAGTCCTGACCCAACCTTTCTCCTTAGGTTGAAGAATGTCTTTGATGGGATGTTTTTCTCAGCTAATGAATTTACATGTTTTGCATTTTTATTTCTCTCAGTTTGTTTTCCCACTTGGAAACTCATTGTGGAAATACTGCATAAGCAATTGTGGATTTTTAATGACTACATTTTAAGCTCTCTTATGATAATAGTACATGCTTTTCTTTATAGAGATGGCTCATAAAGGTTTTTACTTAACTTTTATAGGATAATTAGTATTTCTTTTGATTAGAAGATAATAGAGATTTTTCAAAAGGGAAAGTTCTTAGATTTAGAAAAACTTAGGGAGTGTCCTAGCCTAAGGAAGCTGAAAGCTTTAGAGAATTTTGGCAATTAGTGTCATTGGTCTATTTATTCATCAATCTAGAAGACTAAGGAATATAGAAACACACACATTTTATATAATAGGTCAAATCTTACAAATTGATTTAAAAATTTTTGTAATTTAAAAGGAATGCTCTAAACAGGGACAATTCTTCCTACTGTTATAGCAGTTGTTATTTGGCAAGTGAAGTTTTGAAAAATATTAGTAGAATTTGGATAAAAATTAACTACCAAATCTCAAAATGTTTATTCAGAAATGTATAAAGCAGACTCTTTGTTGTTTGAGAAAGTTTGACCAGATCCATCTTTTATAACTCTTCATTGTTATAAACAAAAAATTCGACAATTCTAGCTCAGAAAATTGCATTTTGGCCCTAGGGATTTTAATCAGCTTTAATTATGGTTAACTTACTTATACCCATGTTATCTTCCCCCAAGCTTTATTCTTACAAATTCTTTACAACACACTTTTTGGATTTCCTAGATCTATTCCTAATTTGGAATAATACTTTACCTTAGGACAAAATCTCCCCACAATTTTTTTCTCATCTAAAAGTATTATTATTTTATTTAGAGTTAAAAGCCCATAGAGTTAGTGTTCCAAATATGTAACAAAGGGGAAATTATAATTATGTTGTAATATAGTGTACTAGGCCTTTGTATATTCTAAAGTAGGCTAAGCAGGTTTTGAAATGGCCATTTCCCCTATCATTTTAGATCTTTAGAGTTGTGTTATAACTTAGTTTTTTATCAAAATAAGAACTATGAATAACTTTTTAGAAACAAAGTATTTACTTTATTATTAAATACATGCATGCAGGTGTGTATCTGTTGGGTTTGTGCACAGTTCCATGTAGAAGGCCCAGAAGGTAGCACTAAACCCCTGGGGCTAGAGTTTAAAGAGACTGTGAGCTGCCTGATGTGAGCCTTTAGAATCAAATTTGGGTCCTCTGCAAAAGCATCACATGCTCTAACTTACTGGGAGTATCTCTGTCCCCTGGGAAGAACTTTTAAACAATGCTCATTATATTCTTTGTTACAGCAAGAAATTAAAATGTTTCAGTCTATAAAAATAGGATTCTATGTCAATGAAAATAATACCATAGATATTCATCATACATTGTTAATTTAAAATATGACTTGCACAATAGTATACAAGTACTTACACATATTTGGAAAGGACACATATTTTTACATCTCTTTACTTGGGATGCCCCATACCATTTTCAGCTAGATAGCAGATGTAGCATCATTATCTGTGCATCAAAACATTAAATAATGGTGTGATAAACATGGAGGCTGAATCAGGATGATTGCCATGAGTTAAGGCCAGACTGGGATACAGCATGCAACATTGTTTCAAATAGAACAAAGATAAAAGAAAACAACAACAAATCAACAAACCTTAAAAGCAAGAAATCCTGAAAAATAGGAGAATGGGTATTAAACAGTTGTGGAAAGAAGTATAACCATCATTTCTCTCACTCATAAAGGTAAAATGTGAGGTTACAGGCATCCATGTCAACAACTCCAAGTTGAAAACTAATTTGCGAATCTCAACTTCAAGTGGTATTAGGAATAATTCAACAGACACAAGTGTATACCCATACTTGCCACTATTTTGATATTTTTGAAATATTTTTATATAAAATGGCACACTGAAAAAAACTCAATGGTCTACATCACCACCTAGGTTATTATTCTAGTCATTAAAATAGTACAAGACAGCAGAAGTATGCATTGTTATATGTTATATTTTGTTCATCTTTTCTCTAGTTTTTAAAAAAATTTTGAGATGAGAAATACTAAAGGTAGAAAGGTTTAAGCAGCAGTGCATGAGATGGGGGAGTTGGAGGATTGAAGAGATGAAGGGGATAGGGAGAAGGATGGCTATCCAAAACAAAAGGAGAGCTATAGCTTTGTATCACATTTGAAAAACAAAAAGATACAAAAGATACAACCTGTCTGCATAGATAATTCTATTGCGAGGAGTAGTGGGTCACTAAAGAAGTCCCCAGTGCTAGACACTTGTGTAGAGAGAATATCTTGTGTATTGTATAGACGCACATTGCCTGTCAATTAAAGTTTGTAGTGACCCTCAAAACTCTAAGTCTATTACAGGAGTTCTGAAATGAAGCTTAGATTTAAATAGGAGTTGAGAAGAATGTTCAACTAAGCAGCTCTGGCCAAGGTATAAACTCTGTCATTGAGTCATCATTGTCTAGGTTCCAATCTCTTGTAAGGACATCTGCAAGGATTTTATAACTGTGTGAAATATCTTTCTTATCCGAGACTTTAGCTTTGTCCTTTACCTATCATGATTCCAGAAGAAATGCTTATTTCTTTGGGACCATTGTTTCAAATGTTTGATGACTTAATGGAGGGACACATGTCTATCTTTGGAATTCCTTTCCTCTTGCCTAATTAGCTACAACAAATTCTGGAAAAAATGAGCTTCTTATTCTTACTCAGGATAGAGTGCTCCAGGAGGAGGTGATCACTACAGAACTTCACAGAAAGAAAATGGCAGAAACTGATGTCATATCTGAAGCCACATATTGAGTAGTGTAGCTGTTAAGAAACTCCGCACACCTCAGTTACAAGCTGGTATCTGTTGTTTCTTACTAGCTCTTTCCAAGTGACATTCCAGACAGATGAAGCCAGTGGGCACCTGCAAACCACTAACCTGCCAGAATACTAGTGTTAACAATAGGATGAAGCTATCTGTCCTTAGAACCCAAGCAGAGACCTACCACTTTGGCTGCACCTGGGAGGTGGGGAGCACTTTCTCATGCCTTGAGAGAGCAAGGGAAATCCAGAATTTCTGAGACAGGCACACCTAAGAGGTCCAGGTGCTCAGGGTCAGGCATAGGCTGAGGCAAAACCTGGAATGCATCCCTGCAAACACAAGGAGCTCAGCGTCTGACAGCCACCAACCCAGACTGTTAGTTTAAGACAGGAGGGCATCCCTGTGTGTGGTGCAGGCAGACAGGGACTGCTACAGGTTAATGGTGGAATGGGAACATTGAAAAAAGTCACCTGAGTTCTCTCTATGCACTAGAAAACAGCAGTCCAATGCTGGGCTGGTTCATACCTGTGGAGCCCCGGTGGTAACCTAGCAACCAAAGCACCCAATTCTGCTCTGGCAGTCAGCTGGCCTGGTTCAAGCCCTATATCCCACCCTCATAGGCAAGCCAACAGAAGAGCCTCAAACAAAAACCCTGTGAAAGAATAGTAAAGAAAAAGGACACAGGGCCATCTCCAGAGTGGTGGTTTAGAGTCAAAGATGATTTAGATGATTAGGTTAGAGTTAAGATGATTCTTTGAGGCTATATTCCTTGCCTCTGTGGTAAACAGTTTTATTGTAGGATTATTCCTTAATTTCTTAGATTTGTTAATATATGAAGGAGTGCTATAAGATGGCTCTCCCATGCCTAAAGATTTTAACAAATGGCTAGAGAAACTTGGACATTTCATAAGGAAACAAGAGCTCAGAAGAGTGAGTTGCTCACAGGAAGAGCTTGGAAAAAAAAAAAGTTTTACTGCTTAAGGAAACGTTGGCTTTCTACCAAAGAGGACTTCACTTATTCTTGGGGTTTTTATGATGCAAGCAAACCTACCCCATACAGAAGATAAGGTCATAGTTCTTTGCATAATCACTTTCCTTTATTAGATTGCTCAGAGAATATTACAACCATTCCTGGCTGTGTTTCCCTTAAAAGTTTGACAGGAGGTAAGAAACCTCTCAGTTTATGAGTGATAAAACCAAAGTGACAGGAGGCTGTGGATATTTTATATTAAAGAGAGAGACAGGAAAAATAATTCTCCAATGTGTTGTGTTTGGGTAAACCACGGGGCTGTTCAATTTTTTATGTCGGTGACTTATCATTGTCTATAGGTCAATGACTACTTGCAGAAAAGAACAAATCTATATTCCCCAATGGAAAAGTTCTGATCTGAATATGAGAATGCCACTGGTGTGCTTTGAGTTATGGGTCCCCTGTTTACAGTTGGTATTTCCACATGAAGATGGAGCAGCCACCAATTCAAAACCACAGCTCCTGAGTAAAGCCCTACGGCATAATAAAAGTGCTGCAGTGATGCCTGGTACTTCTCAGTGACCAGCCTTGCCTTGCATTCTTCTTGTTAAGTTTCATTATAGATATTCTGATGAGGATTTCATGATGGGAGAGCATAAAAGGAAGTCACCTGGCTTCTGTTACATGCAACCAGAGGACTGTGAAAAATCAGAGCAGAAGGTTCATGTCTTCTGAAAATAAGATTTTGTCTGGAGAAAATCCAACCTCATCACCTTTATGGGAGGTATGATATCCTGATTAGGTTTAGTAAGAGGAAAAGAACTGACAGTTAGACCATGAGAATAGTAGCAATGAGTCTCAAGTTAAAGAAATACTGAGCTTCTTGTATTTAATGAGGGTAAATACATTATCTCATTAAATTTTACCAGTGTAGTATTCATGCTTATGTATGAAAGCTATGCATCAGGTATTATGTGTGCATCTTTGGCCACAATTCTTGGGCTAAGTCTTTATCTGGTAATAAAGTGTTGTTTGAATTGATGCTGTTGCCCAATGATTAAGAACAGCCATCCTATTATGAATGGTACTTTGCCAAAGAGAGGGAAAGACCCAAGTACAGAAGGGAAGGTGAGAGCCAGCTTGGGTGGAGGCTGGTGAGAAGAAGGTGAATGTCTGGTTATTTACTAGCCTAGAGACATTTGATATAGATGGGATTGCATTCAGGATCATCAGAGTGATGACTGAAAGTCATGGTAAGAACAAGGCAAGGAGGGAAATGGTCTGGTCTTGGTAGGACAATAGGAAATTATAACAGAAAAGATGGTTCAGGCAGCTATGGAATTCATGTAAGAAGAATGTGCAGGCTGAAATAAAATCTAGGCTGCACTGTGGTTCTCTATGTTTTCCTAAGGTGAGGTGCATGGGGTAGAAACTTTGACTACAGGAAGAAGGCTTGAGGAGTTTATTTGGCTCCCACAGGGTGAAAGAGATGACACTGTGTGTGATCAAGCAGGGACTTGCAGTCTGTGTCCCTGAACATCTCTATGTAATAAATACCACTTTTTCTCACAAGTAAGTAGGTTTTTTCCCCACATTTTACTTATAATATTGAATGGAACTGTGCATATATCACATAACAATAACAGTTAGAGAGTGGATTCTTGTTGGATAGTTTTGCATAATTTTTGTAATCAAGCTCCAATTTTGAAAGTCTTCTTATAGACCTTATTTTCTTTTGCCCCCTGGTCACCTACCTCGATATGCAGAGCATTTTGAGTTGTGCTGGTGGGGATGGACTTGCAGATGACAATTGAAGTTTAAGATAAAGAAATGTTTAATTTTTTCCTGGCTATTTTTGGGTGCTGTTAGATTAGGAAAACAGAGCATCCCAGAAGTCCTGGGAGATGGTCTCTGTGCTGTAACTCTGCAGAGTCACAAGGCCGCCAGAAGCAAGGTGTTTGTTTGCTACTTCAAATCCCAGAGACTAGTTTCTGCATCACAGACTTTAAAATCTGCTTGCTCTCCAGATGCACATGATTAAAATTCAAAACACATCCAAATATCACATCAGTCAAGAGAGTATAATAGTTTTGAAAGATAAAAAGCAGATAAATCATGTACATATGTGTCTTAGGGCTGTGATAATAGCTACATTAATGTTTACATCAAATCTCAACGGAGAACAAATAGCTTAACTAATGGTGTGTGACAAAACATCTCCCACTGTGAACTACAGTAGGACTTGTTAGTTCCCAGCACAGGCTACCTGAGGACAATGGGTCTTGAGCTGTTTGGGACAAACTAACTAATCTGTGATTTTTTTTAATAAATGGAAGAATAACAATTGCTTGAAATTTCATATGCTTTAATGATGGCAAGAACCTACACTTTTGCTTCGAGGATTCTAAGTCTCCACACCAAGCTATCTTGGTATACAACCTTCAGAAACAAAAGAACAATTATGAGTATTTATATGCCATATATATGTATATATATATATATACATATATATGCTTATGTTGCATATGAGAATATATATGTATATATATGTATATACTTATGTATGAGAGTGTTATATACATTTGAGAAAAAACTGCCTTTCTGTTGATTGGATAATTTTTTTACCCTTTCATTTTAATTGTGATATAATTGACAAACCAAATTTGTATATACTCAAGGGATACAATTTCAGGATTGTATATATGTAGTGAAGTGATTGCCACAATCAAGATAATTAACAGATCCATCACTTTACATAGCTACTGATTGGATAATTTAATTGCATTAAATAAGCAAACTTTATTTTGAGATTCTAGGTATTTCAAAATAGTTTTAAATTTGAAAATATAAACTTTGGAAGCACAGTGAAGTTTGTTTTATAGACTGGTTATTTTATGATTGGTTTATTTATTTAATTTTGAGTTACATGTTTGAAAGATCCACAGTATAGAACAGTCCAAAGAGAAATGCTCCGTTTATTCCTTACAACTGAGAGTGCATGTCCCAACAAGCAGTCATGATGTTATTAAGCTGATCTCACAGAGTGTCTGAGGCCTCCCAGGTAAGAATCCTAACACTATATTTGTAACTTTTAATCAACTCAGTGCAAAGCTCGGCATTTTGGAAGATAATCCTTGGCATAAGCTTCCAATATCCTTTGCATTTGAAAGGTTAAAATAATTTTACTGAGAGATATCCTGGAGACTTCACTCAGGGTCAATTTTTCCAGTGATCGCAGTTCTTTCAAAATCAAGGTTAAAATACTCCTTTATTTCATGAAAAATGCTTTGAACTGTAGAACTAAAAATACAATATTGTTCTTTGATTCCTCTTTTCTCTTCCCCTTCCCTTTCCTTCCCTCCCCTCCCCTTTTCTTCCCTTCCATTCCCATCCCTTCCCATCCCTTCCTCTTTTTCTTCCTTTCCCCCATCTTCTAGTTTTTCACCCCTGGCAGAAGACTGCAGCTTTGCTCATAGTCCAAGGCATCATGTTCAATTGATTGCAAAGACCATCTTCTCTTCTTTTTCATGGGTGTCTGAGGTATGCACTGTTCACATCCAATTCTGAATATACTTTATTGCTTCATAAACTACCAGAGCAACCTGCATTCAAGGACAGTATATTGATTTAGGTGTAATTACTGTGCCTGTGATGTTGTCTGCTGACTAATTTTTCTTTATGTTTGCTGTACCCTATGATGTGATACACAGGACTTCTGAGACTTAGCTATGAAACAACTGATGATTTAGTATCATTTTTGTATTCATCATTCTATGACAGTCATCTTTCTTGAAAAGCATTATCTAAAAGTGCTTTTCATTTTTGGATTTTACAAAATTTGTGTGGGTGTTCATGTTTCTCAGCATGCTCTGGGTATATAGGCTCCATTTTTATCCAGTCATCATGGGTGATCAGTGGTCAAAATCAACTCTTTGGGAAGAACACAAACCAAAACACAGCAACAAAACAAAATGCCCTCATGTGTGACATTTACTCATTTCTACAGTAAGAGTGTAGTCATTTCTACCTATTAGTGTGATATCTCTAATCTGGGTAGTGATCTTCCATGTAGCTCTGAGAACAGGTCTGAGCCGGCTCTAGCATCCCCTACTCCTAACACAAACACTCCAACTTTGACTTTTGATTTCTTGTTGTAAGATTTTGGAAATTCACTGCAAGACAAGATTCACGTTTAGTTTCTCAGAGTTCATCTCTGAGAATTTTGGTGCTGGAATAGAGGAAGCTTGGTCCTGTTTGTCATAAGGTGGTGGCATTTATACACATAGTATCATATGGAGGAACCCTAGTGTCAGCAATGTGAACTTGGTCCTTATTATAGTTATTAGTCAGAAACAGTGGTTGTCAATTAATTATGATATTGCTGATCCAAGAGTGCTGGGAATGTCTGAAGACATTTCGATAGTCACAAATGGCCACATGATGCGCTGGCCAGAGTTTCTGTTATAATTCCACAGCAGCACATTTGGTACTGCAGAAGCTGAAAAACTTAGTTCTATTTGGAACCTGGGCAGCCACAGAAATGGTGTGCCCTGCAGCCTTTACTCCTCTACTTGTATCGGGGACTTCCCACCAAGTATCCTATAAAAGGTACATTGAAGCCAGAGATCCATAGCTCTGTCCCTTCTTGCCAGAAAGCACAGGAATGGTTTTGTTTACCAATGTGTTAAACAAATAGTTTTATTTACCAAATGTGGTATTTGAATACCAATGTGTAGAACTGTATCTAGAATTCTCTCACTTGTAACTGAATATGTACTATCCAGTCCAAGTGTAGTGCCAGGAGGAGATACTGCCAGAGTGGTATTTTCTATCTGTCTTAGTTTCAGTTACTATTACTATGATAAAACACCATGACTAAAGCAACTTGGGAGGAAAGGATTTATGTGGCTTATTCTTCCATATTGCTGTTAATTATTAAAGAAAATCAGAGCAGGAACTCAAACATGGGAGGAACCTGGAGGCAGTAGCTAATGTGGAAGCCATGGAGGGGGTGCTGCTTCCCATGGCTTGTGAGCAAGAAAGCTGTGGCTTTCT
The DNA here is from genome assembly GCF_011762505.2 of Arvicanthis niloticus. Taxonomy (NCBI): domain Eukaryota; kingdom Metazoa; phylum Chordata; class Mammalia; order Rodentia; family Muridae; genus Arvicanthis; species Arvicanthis niloticus. The sequence continues at coordinate 92,074,199 of NC_047660.1, read as the reverse complement.
TTCTTACAGAACTCATGACTACCAGCCCAAGGATGGTACCACCCACAATGGGTTGAGCCTTCATCACTCAGTCACTAATTAACAAAATGCCTTTACAGGCTAGTCTATGGCTTGATCTTATTGGAGGTATTTTCTCAATTAAGTTTCCCTCATGTCAGATGAATTTAACTTGTCTCAAATTGAACTAAATCTATCCAGCACACTATCCCACATTAACTTCTCGCCAGGAACAAGGTTGCTCTAAGAAGTGGATATGACATCTTCTCCCTGGAAATCTTGTGTGTTATTAATATCTGTGCAGTTATATATCCTAAGAAAGATGAATTCATGGTATTACATGCTCTATTTCTGAAAGACTGGTCATGAATTATACCTGTGAAGAACTTTAAAAAAAAATTGAAATGACTTAAATATGTAAAATTAGTGGTCACAATTTGCAGGGGGACTGGTTGTGTATAGAAAGCTTGCATCCTGTGCTAACTAGCTATTATCTAATGATACCCTTAAATTTCTGTGCCATAGATACATTCGACTTGCTTCTTTATTGAAGAGGAAGGTGGGGTTTATTTGATCTTTATTTCAACCTTGTGTGTTTCAAAGCATATGATGAATCACTTGTGTAGAATAATATGACAAGTTGGTTGGAAAGGCCAGTTATGAACATGGCTTTGCTGTCATTGTTATAGGAACTCAGATGTACTCCAAACAAAGGCAGAAGGGAAAGTATGAACTCTGGCTTTAGAGTAACCACGATGGTCTATTAGCCCCACATTTCCCACTGCAAACTTGGGCAGATGAACGCACTTTTTGAATGCCAATTTGTTAATCTGCTAGAGTTTAAAAAAATCACAGTCTCTCCTTAAATTAAGGGTTGTTGAAAGGATTAAGCCCCATAGGGCACTTAAAATGATTAGAAGACTGTACTTAATAAATGTGTTTCCACTTTCCCATTCCTGTTTTTTCTTATTTATATCCGAGGACAACTTTGAGCCTAATTCAAACTGAAATAAATACATTAAGGAATGACTCAACAGGAGCCTGGGGTAGTTGCTTTGTGTTTTCAAGTCCCTTGGAATAATGTATTAGGTTTTAGTTGTTTCAACAGCCGCAGGCCTGCTTATATATTCTCTTAAAAATAGATTTAGATCACACCCAGGTGTATGGAAAGTTTTTATATCTCTCTTCTCTTGTCTAATTCATTTCCGAGATACAATTTTCAGATGGGAAGTTTTGGGGGAAATCTTCTTAGGTGTGAATTATAAATAATGGCCCCCCAAAATGCAAGGGTGTCTATCCCTGTTCATTCTGAATTCACCAAGAATGTTGGGACTAAAAATGTGAAAGTGGTGTTTTAAGTAAACTGTTAAAACTGCTTTTGAAGTGTATTGAAATGCATAGCTGCTTGGGAATTTTTTAAACCACCAGTTAAGCTTTCAAAAAAGATGTTTCTTCTCTTCCAAATGTAATCTGTTACCATTATAAAGCAATTGGAAAAATCAAATGGAAAGCAAAGTGTGTTGTGTGTGTGTACATGTTTGAATAACAAATTTATTCTTGTTAACAGGTTTATACAAAGAATTTCAGTATTTATTCCTCTGTACCAGTTGTGATTTTCTGCCTGAGTTCTCCTTCACTCCCCCATGCCAACAGGTGGGGCGGGGAGAGGAGTAAGTAGAAGGGATAGCTATATTTATTTCAAATTTGCAATCTTTCTCCAATAGTTTAAACTGCCTGTTTGAGAAAGCCATTTTATGCTTGGATGATTTGGGTAAGTGATCATTTTTATGCTTAGGAGAATGAGGGTGGGGGAGATGAGATGGCCTTGGTATGGCAGGAATCTGTTCCTTGAATTTTCAAGATGTTATTTGGTTCAGTTTGTGTGACTATCATGAGATGACTAGTCAAGAAGTTTAGCTCCTTAATTACTTCTGTGACATCACTGATTCCCTCTTATTCTGAAATATGACAGCATTACTCACCATGGACACCAGTTATCTTTATTTTTCTAGTTTCAAGTTCTCTGTATTTCTTGGGAGAAGAGTGTCTTTGAACCTAGCTCCTGCCATACAAGTAGTATGTAGGCACTTTGCTACCTCCATTTCTCCATGAAGTCAGAGACACATTGAGTCAATAAGGCAGTTTAACAAGAACACTGTTTCTGTCTTACCCACTACTATGCCACAGGCTTGTGCTATGTTTGCATTTGCTGCTTGAAGATCTTCTTAAGAGGCTCAGGGCCTCCTACAGACATGTTCTGTAGTATAGCAGTATTACATTGCTTACAATTTCCCATATTTATTTGGGTTTGTTAAATGACTGGTTGAACTTTAATCTGGCTGCTATAACAAACAGCAGTACTTGGAGAACTTTTGGATCAAAGAAACTTATATGTTGTTGTTGCAAAGGATAGGAAATACACAGTGACAGTGTTTGAAAAAAGCAAAGGAGTTATTTGAGGCCTCCATTCAGAAGTACTAATTCCATTCAGGACTCTACCTTAATGACCCCCTAACTTCTAAAAGTTCTGAATTATAACATAACAGGGAATCATTGTCAATATTTGATTTCTTTCTTTCTTTCTTTCTTTCTTTCTTTATTGGATATTTTATTTATTTACATTCCAGATGTCATTTCCTTCCCCTATTTCCCCCTCCCCTGAAGCCCCCTATACCGTTCCCCCTCCTCTTTTTTGCTTTTATACGATTTTAATTACATGTAAGTATTAAGGTCAGTTCTAGGTTGAGAGACTAGTAAAACAATAGATGCAAATAGTCAAGGAACAAGCAAGACAATAAACACAAACAGTCAAAGAACAAGCAATGCAATAAACAAAGTTCATTGATCACTCCTTTAGTCACTATTTCTAAGGGCTTACCAGGATGACCAAAATATCTGAGCCTACTTCCCTGCCCTAGCCTGTTGTGGACCGCTCTGCCCCACATTTGGGGGCCAAACTGTTGTGGCAGAGCTGCCCCATGCTTGGGGGCCAAAATGTCGGGGAACGCTCTATCAGTGTTGGAACCCGCACTGCCAAAAGCCTTGAGGGCTAAATTGTTGGAGCCTGCACTGCCCCAAGCTGCTTCAGTCCTTGGGTTGGGCTTCAGCAAGAGAGAGAGTGAGGACAGACTCGAGGAATGGAGACCAGACAGAGTGTGATTCAATCCTGTTTATTTTTCAGTCTCTCTTCTTCTCTCCAAGTCCCTAGTTCCTAGGACCAAGTCTCAGGTCCTGGGCTTCAGCACCAAGTCTCAAGTCCTAATCCTAGTTCTAAGTTGCTAGTCTCTTTCCCAGTTCCAAGTTACCTGCCTCAATTCTCAACTCTCAAGTTTCAAGTACTCTTCCAAGTACAAGTGTCTAATAATTTCTTCTGTCTGCCTCTGGCCTTTTATATGTCTCACTTCTAAGTTACACTTTTAAGTCAAGCCTTTAAGTCTCGGCTCTAAATCACACCTTTAAGTAAGTCTCACACACCCAAGGGAAAATCCTGGGTATCTAAAACAAGATGTTATTAGAGTGTGCTCAGCTGTTGTAGGCTACTATAAACAAGTCTCTTGTCAGGGTATATGGCTCAAGATGGCTGCAAGGATGATAGCCACCTTCTGTCGGCTCCCCACACTAGCCAAAGTCATTTTCATGCCTGAAGCCTACTTCTTTGTTCTAACCTAATATTTAGATTCCTGCCTGAAATGACTTTGTTTTAGCCTAAGATTTAGATTTCTGCCTGAAATGACTTGTTTGTTCTAGGCTAATGTCAGATTCCTGCCTGAAGCACATTTCCTTGTCCTTGGCCAATGTCATATTTCTGCCAAGCAGCCAATTTCCCTGTCCTTGGCCAATGTCAGATTCTTGCCAAGCAGCCCCCAAAGCTCTCCACATATCCCCTCTTTTTATTACATAAACAAGACTGAGCCTGTTTTAGGTCATTCTGACAAGAATGCCTTCCTTACCTGTCATGGAATATGAATTATCAAATGCAGTGCACTTCTATCTTAGGTTGGTAAGGCTATGTGCAGAATCTTGCCTTAGCAGCCTGTTAATTTAATAACTCTGTCTTGGGGTCCTTTTTTCAGTTCCAAGTCATGTATTTTGACTGCCAACATGTTGGTGCTGTTGAAGACAAGCTTTCATACAATGGGCAGGAATAAAGGTATTACCAGGACAAAAAGGGCTAGCCTGATCAAGCTATATATAAAATTCTTGATGCTTGACCAAAATGGAAATACTGACCTCAAGCCATGGATAATTTTATCAGCATTATCTGCAGCAACAAAGCTCAGCAGAGCAGCATTCTTCAAATTCACAGTCTCACTATGCAAAGTTAAAACATCCAGAGACATGTTAGAATTATGCCAAATACCCTATAAGTGTCTTTAAACTTTTTTCTAATTATAATGACTATTATTCTAAATTTTAGAATAAACTCCATTGGGATTTGGCATGACACTCAAGATGGCTCCTTACTCTTAAACTCTGAACTTCCTTCCAATAATTCGAACAAAATAAAGAACATCAATCAGATGTTCCAAATGCCTATCTAAATCCTCTTGTATACTCAATAGGATAGTAACATTTTTTTGCTAAATGATCAAGAAAATTGCTGTCTTAACTTTTTGTGTCAAAGCAATTGTAGAAGCAGTAGTGCTAGCAATTAATATAATTAAAGCTGTTATGCCAGCAATAATCAAGCCCACTACCCTCTTGTTTTTGCTTAAAGCCTAACTAAATTCTTCTAGTACTTGCAAGCTTTTTCTTTCTTTCTTTCTTTCTTTCTTTCTTTCTTTCTTTCTTTCTTTCTTTCTTCCTTCCTTCCTTCCTTCCTTCTTTCTTTCTTTCTTTCTTTCTTTTTTTTTTTTTTTTGAAAATGAAGGTTCTGTAATACTCAGGGCAATAAAACAAAATCTGGTTGATATAGCCCTGTAACAGACATACCAGGTTTCAACACACTAACACAATTAGAAAGTATACAGTCAATGCAACTTACAATAAATACTCTAGAAGAAACAAAAGTAATTTATCTTGACAATTAAAGAGCCTTAACACATGTACTAGCACTTGTTTGAAATCCAGATTCTGTCCCAACTTTATGTCTTGCTAACATAACATCATAGAGAAATGCAGCTAACTTCCAAATGTGTCTCTGAAAATGTCCAGATCCAGTCTTCCAAACGAAGACTGTTATTCCCAATATTGGATTGATTTCTAGAACAGTACGTGATTTGAGTCTAAATAACTGGACACATTTAAGAAAAGTACAAGAGTCATTACAACTTCTCTTTTCGATTCTCTGTCCCACAAGGTCTAAAAACTTAAGACAAGGCAGCTTGTCCCATTTGGGATACAGGAAAACAAAGGGGTCAGGAACATATGTTCAATACAGCTTCCCAGTCACCATTGTCAGGGCATTCAGCAAGTTCACAGGTCAGCATCATTCTTTGTCCCAGCATCAGCATGTCTCACCTGTAGCTCTGGCAGCTACCATACTCCTTCAGCATTCTGCAGAAAAAACATAAACATGCCCTCTTCCCCATATTAGATACCTGGTTGGAAACTTGCCATATGCCAGTAAGTGGATCCTTCCTTTTCACCTAGGCATAAGTATGCCTAGTTGTAGGGTGCCATAGACACTCAGCAGAAAGTTCCTTGGCATCCAAATTCTTTTATTTATTTTTTATTCAAGATTTTGTTCATTTACATTTCAGATGTTATCCCCTTTCTCAATTCCCCCCCTGACAAACCCCCTTCCTGTCCCCCCTCCTGCTACTTGTGTGAACAGGTGTCCTCACTCATCAACCCACTGCCCCTCCTCTCCCTTGAATCCCCCCACACTGGGGTATCCAGCCATCATGGGACCAAGGGTCTCCTCTCCCATCAATGCCCAACAAGGCCGTCCTCCACTACATATACAGCTGGAGCCATGGGTCCCTCCATGCCCATTTCCATGCTGGCAGTTTAGACCTTGAAAGCTCTGGTTGGTTGGAATTGTTGCTCTTCCCATGGAGTGGTAAACTCCTTCCATTCCTTCTGTCTTCTCTCTATCTCCCCCTTTGGGGACCCCATGATCTCTTCAATGGTTTGCTGTGAACATCAGTCTCTGTATATGTCAGATTTGACATTTGAGGGGTTACATTTATTCTGAACCTGCTTTCTTATAACCACCTCCAACACCTTCACTTTGTGTGTGTGTGTGTGTGTGTGTGTGTGTGTGTGTGTGTGTGTGTGTGTTTTGAGATGGGGTCTCACTGTGTATCCCTTCCTGTTCTGGAACTAGTTCTGTAGACCAGACTGGGCTTGATCCCACAGAGATCTACCTGCCTTTTCCTACTGAGTTCTGGGACTAAAGGTGTACACTACCACTTCCCAGATACTTCTGTTACCCTCTTGACAAGATAGTATGAACCTATTTATTGTTAAGTAGATAGGAAATTACTATACACATATTTCCCAATCTCTTTTTTTCTCATCTCTTTCCTTAGCAATAAATCCAGCAAGAAACTGTGTTGAACTATATGAAGCAAATCAGAATATGAATTTTGTTTATAAATAAATCTAGAGAACTCATGTTTCTAAATTATAAAGATTGTTGATACTGAGTTCTGTTTTATATTATACAAAATTTTCCATTGACAAATGAACCTGTTGTGTATGGTAGACCTAATATATTGATATGTGATTTCTTTGAATTAAAGAAATTAGAATGCCTAAAATTAAAGGATGACAATATGTCATAATAAGGTATTGACACATTTGATCACAGAAAAATCCAGCTTCATCAGTGTTTGCAACAAACTATAAACTTCTGTGAAACTGTTTAAAGACTTATTAGTTGATGAGTTTTAAGTCTTATTCATTCAGAAAAGGCTGAAACCCAATCATAAGGAAGTAATAGTCACAGTCAGGTTATTGACAAAACACAAGATGCAAATACTCAATAAGTTTATGTGATCATGTTCAATCTCAACATCATTCAGATAACATTCAGCTAATCCCTTTATATTCTAGATTCCAGTAGTTTTTTAATGCCTTGATTGATTCTCTATTCTCCATACCATTTATTCTAGTCACAGGATCTTGGTTAGTGGGTTAGTGGAAATTCCCTGCTCTGGCCATAACATGTTATCAGGAGTAGCAGACATGAATATGGCAGGGATTTATTGGCTCCTGGACAGCCATGCTGATGATAAAGTGTCTTTTTATGGCCGGTAAGCTCAGAGCTTGCTACCACTCTGGTCAATGACCACATCAGCCCACACTGGCAGACCATGTCATACACAATAGATGGCCCAGCTTTTATACAAGGCAGGCAGATATTTCAGAGAAAGAAAATTATGTCTTTTTATCTCCTACAAAGATTAAGGCTGCAAAGTATTTTCTTGAAACTGAGTAGCCTATGTGTTAATCTCTTCTGAGCTACAATAGATTTGATTTTTTTAATATTTAGTGAGAAGCAGATGTTAATATCTTAAGCAAAATATTGATTGTAAATGAAATACTAAAAAAGTAAATCAATTGGTATTTTTAAAAACCAATATTAAGATTATTATACATTTACTGTTAGTGATGTACTTAAGTCTGACATATAGTATCTTTATTTTCTAATGCTCTGGCACAAAAGAGGAAAAATAACGGGACATGTTAAGAGTTTCCTAGACCCTTCTCTGATAGATTTTATGCTTACATTCTCTGGGGTTGCTTTCTGTCACTCATTAGTGGCTGATTCTAAAAAATATTAAATAGACCAGCAGACCACATGAATCTCATGAAGAAGGAAGACCAAGAGGGGATGCCTCAGTACTAATTAGAATGAGAACAAAAATGCTCAAGGGAGCAAATAAAGAAACAAAGCATGGGACAGAAACTGAAGGAGGGGCTATCAGGAGACCACTCCACCTCGGTATTCATCCCATGTACAGCCACCTAAGCTAAACACTGTTGTGGATGCCTGGAAGTGCATAATCTGAGGAACATGATATAGCTGTCTCCTTAGAGGTCTGCCAAAGACTAACACACTCAGAGGACGATGCTCACAGTTAACCACTGATATGATCAGGGGTTTCCCAATAGAGAACTTAGAAAGAGGACTGAAGGAGCGGAAAGGGTTCCAGACCCCAGGAGGAAAGCAACAATACCAAAAACCAGAGCCCCCCAGGGTCTAAACCACCAGCCAGGGAACACATAGGGAGGGACCCAAGACTCCAGAGATATATGTAGGGGAGGATGGCCTTGTCGGGAATAGGTGGAAGACGAGTTTCTTGGTCCCATTAAAAAAAATAAACACAGAGTGAGGGGGAATGTGAGGGTGGGGAGGGGATAGTTGGGGGGGTAGGTGCGGTCACTGCCTCATAGAAACATGAGGAGGGGGATGGGATGGGGGTTTCTGGGTGGTGGGAGGAAGTGGGGTTAGGGGATAAAACCTGAAATGTAAATATTGCAACCAATTTTAAAAAGGGGGGGGAAGAAAAGTTGTTAGAACCAACATCTTTAAAAAAAATGTCAGCCCCGGGGGGGGATTTTTTTTTTTCTTTTTTTCCCTGATACTAAAACTTGTTCTGAGAATTGTATATTGCAGAATACACAGCCTTGGTGTATCTACTCATCAAGTATACAGAGCAGACCTGCCCAAACCACCGATGTCCTGGAATTCCATCTGGATTCAGTGAAGACACAGCATCAGAGGATTATCAACTTACTCTTCCCCCCACCCCTCTTCTAATATCTCAACGCCCGTAATCAGCCTGAAGAAGTTACAGAAGAGTCAGCGCCCCTATTCCCTGGGCTTGGGGACTAATGTGGTTAATAATGGTCTGTCTTTCTAGGGAAAAGTAGTGGTTTTGTTGGAACAGGGAGGATTAGTTAGGACTTATTGCACAGCCATAACCTATTGGTAGAAATCTGTATAATTATTATCAAGATGAAGTTATAATTTCTTAAATGGTACAAAATTTACTTTGATTTCAAATTTAAGGTTTTCATTGGTATGAGCTCCTCATTAATATAAAAGTGAGATGAATATTGATACTCTCATGGGCAATGTGCTTGTATAACACATTTAGGAATACAAGGCCTAGACCCAGTCCTTCCTTAACTTTTTAAACTGATTTGGGATGGTTAACCTATGAGTTAAGGGACTATAGCAAATTTATGGCTTTGAGTTAATTGTTAGGAGGTTAACCATATTTTATTTAGAAATAGCCAAGAGGAGTGAACAGACAACAGTCCAGGTGACCTTACATGGATAGTTGGTTTTCAAAACGTCAGAAGTCCATAGAATTGACGCTACAAAAATTTATATAAATGTCCATTCTGATTAGAGATCTGTCTGCTCCTGATAGCTTCCTGTTGTGGATTCTAAGAAGAAATTGAGCATCCTTGGAGTTATGCCAGTTGTGTGGTGACAGCCACTAGGCAAGAATTGCCTCTTTCCATCTACAGACTAACTACTGTCCTGAAGAGGACACACATGCAGAATAGTCGACTGATTATATCTGCCCAGACAGAGTAATCAGCCCTTAATAATCCTGCATCACTAAGGTCTGTCAGATGACTCTGGGCCAGAAGGCTGAAGATTTGATGCTCGAACATTTGGTAGTATAGGGGCTTCTCAGGTGTTCAGAGGTCTCTATAAATTGGCTAAGTTTTAGAAGCTATGTTTAGTGCTTCCTATAACTTCAGTTAACTCAGTCATTCTGGATTTCTGACGGGGTTGAAGACCCATAATTTACTTTGAGAGAAAAGATCTGAGTAGATAGTTTTCAGCTGACATTCATTATAAAGCAAAAAAAAAAAAAAAAAAAAAAAAAAATAAAAGCCAGTATCAAAAGTAAGTGTTTTAGTTAGAAGAGATGACAGAGGTTCTGGTTAGTCAACAAAATGATGGACTGGGTATTAGAACTATCTTATACCTCACTGGTACAATTAGGAATAAGTATGCTCTAACTGTATTTTGAGAGAAAAGTTTTACTTTAACAGGAAGAGTGATATGTAGGAGGAGCTAAGTGGGAAGGAGTACTGAGAGGAAAAGATGGAGTAAGGAGAGAAGATGAAGGAGAGGAGAAGCTAGGTGATGAGAGAGAGAAAGAGAGAGGGGGCATGGAGGCAGATGTTCACAGGTCTCCACCAGTCAAAGATAGTCTTTATATCTAGGTTGGGTATTGGATTACCCTTCTGATTGAGCATTACCAAACTTATAAACCCTTTGATTAACATTTTAAAAAAATTGTATAAAAGCAAAAAGGAAAGGGGGGCATGGGACAGGGGTTTTCTAGGGAGGGGAAATGGGGAAAGGGGATGCCATCTTAAATGTAAATAAAATAAAATGAAAAAAAATATTAAATAGGAATGTTTTATCAGGAAAGAATTTAAAGTCGCTAATATACTGACTTTAAGTTGATTAGATTTCATAAATTCAGCTTTTCACTTAGAATGATGTTTTTAAAGAAGGGGATATTTATAGCATGAACACAATTGTGTATATGTCTTTTGGGATTTTTAGATAAATTTGTCAGTCTTTTTTGTATGGATGTGTATAAAATGTATGTACTTGTCCATGTTTGTATGTGCAAGTGTGAGCACCTTTGTGCATGTTCAAGTGTATGACTGTAGGCACTTGAGTGCCATGGCACATGTGCTGTCAGTGGACAACCTTGGGTTTGTCAGTGACTTCCCTGTGGTTTGAGATGGGGTCTCTTGTTTGCCACTGCCTATTCCAGGCTAGCTGGCCTGTGAGCTTCTGGGATCCTCCTGTGTCTGCTTCCCATCACACTGTAGGAGTGCTGGGGTTACAGATGTACCTAACTTGCCATTGTTGCTTTACAGAATTATGGGTATGTGAACACAGGTTCTTACTCTTGAATGTAAAGTCCTTTGCTTACTAAGATTGATGCTCTAACTCTTGTCTTGCTATTATTAAAACTCTCCAGTACTTAAGATAAAATGAAGCATTCTTATATTGACACTTCTATTTTCTTCCTGTTAATGCTACCTAATGCAAGAAAATGAAGTTCTATTTGTTAAAGTAGAACCATTACCAGGAGATTAAGTTGTGGACTAGAATCTGCATCATAGAACTTCATAACTTTGGACAATTCTATAAGATGCCCATTTCCCCAATATTTCCTTATTTGCTGACTGACTAGCTGGAAGAGGTATTAATGAGGGATTTTATTTAGAGTGTTCTATTAAGTTTGCCTTAAATTAGATGCCATTTCAATTTGGCTCCATGCTCCAGTTATTATTTTTATTATTATTGACTGAGAAAATGATGAAGCATAGCATCTTTGAATTATAGATGTGAATAGTTCAGTTCAGCATTTTGATAAAAGTGCCTGAGCATCTGCTAAACATCAAGCATTCTGCGTGCATGACACACAGGGCATGCTATATATAGAATGATGGATCAGGGCTGGGTGCTCTTCTAGGGAGATGTATGGTCTGGGGGATGGGCCATAGAGATTTTTTTATTCCTTCCTATAGACAAGAAAATTATTTCATTCATTTACTGAAATGAAACTCAGCTAGAGAAAAATTCCTGCATTTTTTTTCCCTGCCTGTGGGAGAAAAGGTGTCAGGGTACAGTGGTGAATGTCTCTATTATTAGCCTGGTTGTAGGAGAAGTGACCTGTTTGTGGGTAGAAAACACTGCTTGCCATTCACATATATTTCATATACTAACATAATGTCTGGAGAAAATGGATAATGAAGTTAGCAAGCTGGATCAATGAATCAGAAAGACATGGCTTCAGATCCATGGCTTGTACTGTTTATTTTGTGATTGAAAGTTGTTGGGAGCTGACTTTTAGCAGAAAGCAGCTAGATTATCTTTGCAGCCATCTGGAACCATATACCCTGATAAGAGATTTGGTTTTCAATGGCCTACAACAGCTGAAGCACACTCTGATATCCCACATATTTTGTGTTGCTGTTTACTGCCCCCAGCTGCAAGGCGCACGTGGTAGCCACGCCTGCAAGGCTTACGGTTCAGGTACTGTCCACGTGCTATCCAGGCAATATATGCCTGTAAGGCGCACGTGGTATCCAAGCCTGCAAGGCACACAGTGCATGTGCTATTCATGCTATAGACGCCTGTAAGGCTTACGTCATATCAACACCTGCAAGGCACGTGGTATCCACGCACCTACAAGGCACGTGGCAAAAGCGTATAAATACCTCAGAATTCCCTTCAATAAAAGAGACTTGGTATGAGACTTGAGACTCGATCAGAACCTCTGTCTTGTCTCCATTCTTTGCGTCTCCTGCCCCAAGAGCCCCACTCTCTCTCTTGACCAGAGCACTTAGCCCCAAAGCGTTGAGGCAGAGTAAGGTTCTCAACAGAAAGTATGTAATCTGACATCTCTGAGTCTCAATTTTTTTCATCTCATGAAGATATCAAAAGAAGATGAATAAGATGAAAAAATAAAATAAAATCTTAGGCTGGAAAGATGGCTTAGTGGGTAAAGTACTTACTTTGGAAGCATGGGGACCTTAATGTAGATCCCTAGTACCTATGCTAAAGATTCTATTGTGGTAACAGCAGTGTTGGAGCTTGGGATTCTCATTAGCCATTCGTGCCAAAATGATTACTTCAGAAAAAATGAGGCAGCAACAGAGAAACATAGCTGATGTGAAACTTTGGCTTCCATGTTAGTGGATGACTGTAATCCTGCCCCCCACCTCTGCCCCCACACACCAGGCCTCATACAAATGTGCGGACACACACACCCTACATACAAAATGGAAAAAAAAACAACAGCATATAAATGTCTTATTCTTAATCTGCACAGTATTCATGCTTATTATGATGAGGGCTATGAAAAAACTGACGTCTACATAATGAGGGTAAGGCATGCAGTGTATAAGAGCAGTCAGCTCATCTGTAGGGAGATGAGGGACAAGAATGTCAAGGTTTAAGGCCTGAATTTCTAGATTATTTGCCATTCCTTCTCTGTCTCTCTTTTAAAAAGGTTTGTAAGATTAAATAAAGGAGAGAAGAAAGGGAAGAGAGCAGAGATTGAGAGGGAAAGGCAAAAGATGATAGATAGATAGATAGATAGATAGATAGGCAGATAGAGAGACAGACAAATAGACTTAAGATTTTGGTGTCTCTTTTGTAAGGGTGGTGATGTCTTACAAAAGTTCCATTCTTCTGAACTCATGAACCCATTAAACTTGCACTACCAAATGGAATTGGGGGTAAGAATTCAATTCATGAATTGAGGGATGCACAATTCCACTGAGAGTAACATATATTCTGTTGTAACCAGCACGAGGGCTTCATAATCTTGGCTATCAAATTGCTCCTAAAATGTTTTCCAGATGTTCCTAATATATATCTAAATTTTAAGTTACTCAGATGTTCAGTATATGCTTTCCAAAGCTGATCTGATCTGAATCATTGGAGAAAAAACACATAGCACAAATGGACTTATACTCTTCATTTGAGTACTTTGGAATGGAGTTTTGTTTGTGAGCTGCATTATTTGTGAGTCAGGGCTTTCAGGCTAGTCTCCAACTCATAATCCTAGTACTTCGGCCTCCTGAGTGATGAGATTACAGGCATGTGCTACCACACCTGGCTTCGAATGAGATTACACTAACCATGTAAAACCTCTACTAGCAGACCAAAAGTTAAAAGGTATGGAAATTAGAGAAACTAGAATTCCGGTGTCAGCCTAAAGGTCTAAATGTTTTTACCATAAAAACTGGAATTCTGACCAGGCATTAGTATAAACCCAAGAACTGTGCTTGGTTTAATAGACTACTTTGTTTTTGTTGTTAACATATGTTTGTGGGCTTTCTGTTGTTTTTGCTGGTATTGAGGCATTAGGCCTCACTGGTATTGAGCATTAGGCCATGGTGATCTGATAGGATGCATGGGATTATTTCAATCTTCTTGTATCAGTTGAGGGTTGTTTTGTGACCAATTATATGGTGGATTTTGGAGAAAGTACCATGAAGTGCTGAGAAGTTGTAATCTTTTGTTTTAGGGTGAAATGTTCTGTAGATATCTGTTAAATCTATTTGGTTCATAACATCTATTAGTTTTACTGTGTCTCTGTTTAGTTTCTGTTTCAATTACTTGTCCATTGGTGAGAGTGGAGTGTTGAAGAATTTCACTATTATTGTGTGGGGTTCAATTTGTGTTTTGAGCTTTAGTAAAGTTTCTTTTATGAATGTGGGTGCCCTTGCATTTTGGGAATAGATGTTCAGAATTGATACTTTCTCTTGATGGATTTTTTTGCTTTGATGAATATGAAGTGTCCTTATTCATCATGCTTGATAACTTTTGGTTGAAAGTCTATTTTATTGGATATTAGGATGGCAACTCCAGCTTGTTTTCTGGGACCATTTGCTTGGTAAACCTTCCAACCTTTTACTCTGAGATAGTCTCTGTCTTTGTTATTAAGGTGTGTTTCTTGTATACAGCAAAATGCTGGATCTCGTTTGAGTATCCATTCTGTTAGCTTATATTTTTTATAGATGAGTTATAGATCCATTAATATTGAGAGGTGTTAAAGACAGATAGCTGTTGGTTCTTGATATGTTTGTTTTTGTAGGTGGTTTTATGTGCTTGTGGTTCTCTCCTTTTGTCTTTGTTGTGAGATGCTTAATATCTTGTCTTTTCTTTGGTATAGGTACCTTCTTTGTGTTGGAGTTTTCCTTCTAGGAGCCTCTATATGGATGAAATGGTAGATAGATACTGTTTGAATTTGGTTTTGTCCTGGAATACTTTGTTTTCTATATTTATGTTGATTGAGAGTTTTGCTGGGTATAGAGATTCATGTCGATCAAGAAGTATATAATTATTTAGCATACTTCTTCGTGATATAAGCTTGTCACACATCAGCTGAATAAATGAAAGCTTGTTGTATACTGGTTAGAGTTTTGATTCTGGAGACTCTGAGACTGGTTATAATTCTGGCTCTTTAGCTTGACTGCTGTGTAATCTTAGATAAGTTAATGAACATCTTTAAGGCATTTTTCATGGATAAGAGTAAGTAAAACATGTTTTGTGGAGAATTATGTGGAATACTGCTTGTAACAACACTTTTTGTTGGCATTTTCTAGGAGCACATGAATATTTAGTATCACAATTAGTTAATGTAATGATAATAATTGCAGCAACTGCAAAAAAATTATTGGGAAAATTAAATGATAAGCAAATGACCCAATTAAAATGGGCAGAAAATCTGAACAAACATATTAATAAAGTTACACACATGCCAAATATGTGTAAAAGATATCTGACACTGTATCATCAGAGCAATGAATTAAAATGGTGAGTAACACATCTACAGGATTGGCTAAAATAATCCAGCACTGAACACTGCTGACAATGTGCCCTTTCCAGGAACACTCCTTCATTATTGGTGGGAAGGCAAAATGATCCTTCCTCTTTAGAATGTAATCAATGTAAGGCATGCTCATCATATGATCCAGCACAATTGCATTCTTTTTTATTCATCCAAACAAAATGGAGACTTATATAAACACAATAATCTTTTCATATATTTATATGGCAGGCATTGCTACTCACAATTGTCCAACCTTGGAGCCAGCCAAGATATCCCTCAGTAGTTCAATGCATGAAAAAAAAATTGAACAATCTCAACAGCATAGGATGTTATTTGGGGAAATCACCAAATAAGACACAAAGGTATAGAGTGATTTGGAAGAAACTTACATGTACTGCCATAGGTGCAAAGAGCCAGTCTGAAAAGACTGCAAACAAGACAACTGCAACTGTATTCTGGAAAAGAAAAAGTTGTGGAGATAGTGAGAAGACCAGGGACTGCCTGGGGCAGGTGGAGGTAAGGTGAACAGGCAGAATATAGAGGCAGTCTAGTGCAGCTAGAACTCATACACCTACATCACAAAGAGTGAGTCCGAATGTAAACTGTGGACTTGATTTGTCATTATTGACTCATCAATGATAACAAATAAACCCCACTGCTGTTAGGGATGATAATAAGAGGACAAATATATCTGGTGAGGAGAGGGTTAGAAGAACTAAAGGAAGCCATGAATCCCTGTGCTCTTCACTGGATTGGAGTTCTACATAAATCTGAAATGCTTTAAAAATTAAGGCTAAGAGTTCAGATTCACTAAGGACAAGATGCTAAAATGGGCAGGAAGACAGTTGAGTCAGAAGTATCAAGAATCAGTCTAGTGTCCCATATCTCAAAAGCAAGGGAAAATGTGAGAGACAATGATTTCAATAAAAATGTGTACAAACACATGCACATTGTTACTAATATGTAGCAACTAAGTGTTTTATAAAATTGGACAAAGATGATTGATTCTCTGGCCAACATGTATATGGTGACGCAGAAAGAAGTTCATATTACTTTGGATGAGGCATTTAGAGATGCTTTAAAAACCAAAGAACATTTGAATCTGGAAGCTAAGCTGGTAACTAAACTAAGTAAAATAAGTAAAGGAAAGTGACCTATCATATTCTAGAGTCCACCAATATTTTTCTGTTGTTTCCCTTTCAAGTATATATGCTATACAGTAAATGTAAAATCTGAGGGGACTCTCCCAAATTGCCCCATATGTCAGCTCTAGATTATACCAGAGGTTGGCAAATTTTCAACATACATGGCCAGATGGTAAATATTTTTGACTTTGTGAAAACATATGGTCTTTTTTGCAGCTATTAGACTCAGCAGGGATAGCATAAAAATGGTATAGACAATATGCTTATGGGTGAAAATGGCTATGTTCTAACAAAACTTTATAAACAAGGCAGAGGTCTGAGTTTGGCTTGAGATCAGTTTGGCAATTCATGTTCTACAATCAGCAGATTTAAAATATAGCTTTAGTCAAGGGAACATCATTATCATATTTTAGTATTAGAAAGAATATTCCAAGATATTATGGAGAATGTCAACATTTCTCTCCATAGCAAGTTCTGGGGGGGGGGGGGGAAGGAGGTTTTGAAAATAACCAAAAGTGATGATCTAAGACTGAGATTGTGGACATGGTGTATAAATGATGCAAAAGGATGGTGGGAAGATGGCATAGACAATAAAGAGCTCTAGCTAGGGGACTTGATTTTGGATTCCTGAAAAAAGCTGGCTGTATTAGAATTTTTGGATTCCAGGAAAAAGCTGGCTGTATTAGAATGTACCTGTAATTCTAGCCCTAGGTAGAAGGTGTGGAGGCAGGATGATCCTGTGTCTTCCTGACCAGTTAGCTCCAGGTGCAGTGAGAGATTCTGTCTCAAAATATAAGCTGGAGAGAGATAGAGAAAGGTACCTGCTGTCCATCTTTCGATTCTACACACATGTGCACACATGGTTGTACACATACACACACTCACACACATACACACACGCACATGAACATGTACAAATGTATGTAACACACACCCCAAATAAATATTTTTGAAACAATTGAATTAATAAAATAACCTAGGTTTAGTGTGCCTCTGTGTCAAAGGGGAGGAAAAGCACTTTAGCTTCTACAACACAATGTTTTGTCTTCCTTTCATTTAGAGAGAATTAAAGAAAAGGAAATGAACCTACACTTGGTAGAGCTTGTGCTTAGTTTTGAGGTTCCCGAGGTTAGTCCAGAAATCTAAGCTGCTGTTCCATAAATGAAACAATGATGGCTTTCATGTTACTTTGTCCCAAGCGGACAAGACTAATTAGCTCAAAAGCTGTAGTACCTGACAAGTTTTTACACATTACTGTTTTAAATACAGTCTTAGCAAGCAGGTATTTAGACATTTAAAACCTGCCTGGTTTTAGTTCTACTGAACCCCTTTACCATCTGCTAGGTAGGGAAGGGAAACACTGGCTCATTAATACTCTAAGCTCCAGCTGCCCCATGGATCTCTTGCCCAGAGACTCCTTGCTGTGATACTGAAGAATCTTTGAAATAAGATCCTGCTTCTTCCCAGAGACTCGTTTTTTTTTTTTTTTTTTTCTTTTATTCCTGTTCTTAGGATAGGTTGAGTCTATTCACTCAATATGCACTTTTCTAAATTTGCACTCAAATACAACTGGTCCTGCAAATGCTTCCATGGGGGTCTGTGTTAGTTTGAATGGGAATGCATCATATCATATGCTCAAATATTTGAATATTTGGCTCCCAGTTACTGATACTGTTTGGGAAGGATTAGGAGGTGTGTCCTGTTGGAGGAAGTATGTCACTAGAGGTTTGTTCTGAGCTTTAAAAAGCCCACTTCAGTCCTAGTCATGGATCAAGATGTAACACTTTCAGCTCTCTGCATACCACCATGATAATCATGAACTAATGCTCTGACACTACAAGCAAGCTCAGTGCTTTTTTTTTTTTTTTTTTTTTTTTTTTTTTTTAATAGAGTTGTTTTGGGTCACGATGTTTCTTCACCTCATTTGAACAATATATATATTGGTTTTTCGAGACAGGGTTTCTCTGTATAGCCCTGGCTGTCCTGGAACTCACTTTGTAGACCAGGCTGGCCTTGAACGCAGAAATCCGCCTGCCTCTGCCTCCCAAGTGCTGGGATTAAAGGCGTGCGCCACCACAGCCCGGCCCATTTGAACAATAATTAAGACAATTTCACATACCTGTTCTTGACCAGATCCCAAATCCCTTTGTCTCTCCTAAGTTAGTGATAACTGTAGGATTTATTTGCATATATGCAATGTTTGATGCAAAAGAAGTAGATTGTTTTGCAAAAGGAGATCACATAGAGTAAGAAGAAGAGGTAAATGTCAAAATCTAAGAGAATTTTTTTTTTGGAGGGAACTGTAAATAGCAATTTACCTAGCAGGTTAATTAACCACAGACAACTGGCAAGATAAGTAGGAAAGATTGTGTTGACCCACAAAGAAAAATTTCCAGTGCAGAAGTACAAACAGACTCAGGACCCTTCTAGATAGATCTTCAATGTATTAAATCACAACATCTGCTCTTGTTAAAGAAATGCATAAATTCTATGACACAATCACAGTCTCTAGATACAGAACTTTAAAAAATGTATAGTTCCAAAGATTTGAGAGAGCAGCCCCTGCTGGCTTCTGGAACTCCTTTTACAGGGGCCAGAGAGTTGGTTGATATACATTGTTTAAAAGGTACAATGAAAGACAAGGAACAAGGGTAAGGATATACATTATATCATTGGAGTAGCAAGCAGTTTATATTGAGATCTGACAAACAAGAACTTATTCTTAATTACAAATAGAAACATTACCTTGCAAAAACTTAAAACAATACAATCAGAAACTTATTCTTTATCTACAAACAAAAACCTTAACCTGCACAAGACAAACAAAAACTTCATTGGACTGAGCATGGGGTCCTTAACGGAGGAGTTAGAGAAAGGACTGAAGAAGCTGAAGGGGTTTACAACCCATAGGAAGAGCATCAAGAGCTTCCAGGGACTAAACCATCAACAACAGAGTAGATATGGAGGAACTTCATGGTTCCAGCTGCGTATCTAGCAGAGGATGGCCTTGTCAGGGATCAGTGGGTGGAAAAACCCTTGGTCCTGTGAAGCCAAGATACCCCAGTATAGGAGAATACCAGGGCTGAGGGACGGGAATGAGTGGGTGGGGAACACCCTCATAGAAGCAGGGGGAGAGGAGAGGGTTTAGGCGAATTCTTGGGGGAGAGGAAACTGGAAAAGGGGATAACATTTGAAATATAAATAAAGAAAATATCTAATAAAAAAAGCTTAACTTGAAAGGACTTAACACAGGAAAAACAGTAACTTATTCCTAACTGTCTTTACTGCAAACAGAACCCTTTACCTCCAAGGTGCATTATTCTTGCTTTGGTCTCACAGTGGTGTGTCAAGGGCAGCCCTGCTTATACACTGAAGGCCTAAAATCAGCCATAGGCCAAAAATCAGCAATAGGCCTGACATCCTGCTAACACTTGGTCTCTGTGGAAAAACACTGAAATAGATAGCTATAAGATCTTGAAAACAACAGCTTTGGTGGAAACTTACCAGCCTGAATAAGAACAAGTAGTCATAGGTCTTATGGATAGTCATAGACCTTGGGTAGCCTTGGTGGATAGTACCAACTTAGATAAGGACAAGTGAATCATAGGCAGAGTCATAGTGACCTGTCCCCTGAACCTTCACCCAGCTGATACCCTGTTCTGGAAGATATCTGTACTCCTCCTGGACACCTATGCTCCTGCATCATCCCCCTCCCTACATCCTGCCTTTCTGTGTATATAACCCCTGTGTGAAAAAGGTAAAATCAGTGGTTTGATCAGCCTATAGACAAGCTGCTGTTCTTTGCATCTGCCTGTTTCTCCCCTTCTCTCTTTCAGGTGACCTCCCTGGACCCCTGTTCATTGCCCTGTTGGACAGTGGGTTGTGTGTGTGAGCACATGCGCGTGTTCCTATGTTTTGTTATTTTTCTTTGCTTTCTTTCTTTCTTTTTTTGTTTGTTTGTTTGTGGTTTTTTTTTTTTTTTTTTTTTGAGACACAGGGTTTCTCTGTGTAGCCCTGGCTGTTCTGGAATTCACCCTGTAGACCAGGCTGGCTTCAAACTCAGAAATCTGCCTGCCTCTGCTTCCCAAGTGCTGGGATTAAAAGCGTGTACTACCGTTGCTTTCTAATGAGAGAGTAAAGGGTGGAGGAAAGTTGGTGGGGAGGTGGGAAGGATCTGGGAGGAATTGGAGGAGGGGAACCAAAATCAGATTATATTGTCTGAATTTTTTTTTTTCAGTAGAAAAAATAAAAAAAAGAAAGCAAAGCAAAGCTCCATGAATGTGATTCTCACATGAACGGTGAACAGCTACATCTTAGACTCTGAAAACTGTTTTGAGCAAAGGAAATGTTTGAAAAGCTGGCTGGTAGAGTTCCCAGATAGTAAAGGCCGCTTCTTCATTGTTAGGGTTATGAGCAATGCTAGGTGTGTTTGTTCTTTAGTAGTGGTATCATTTTACATTTGAACTGGTTTGTCTCTTAACTAAAATAACTAATAGTATAATTTCATTCTATTTCATAATTTTGGGACATGCTTTTAACTTACACACTGAGTGAGTGACAAAATCATTATAATATTAAGACTGACAGGAGTCGTTGACAGGATAAAAGAAGAAAAGTCAAGTATTTTGAAGATCTTTGTATAAAATGAGATTATAGAGTGCGTGGTAAGTAAAACAGTTCATTCATTTTTGCTTTTAAGTAATTGCTATTTTTATCATGCTATAATTTTGTAAAGGTTTCACGGATGTTATTTTATTTTGAAATCCAGAATACTGTCTTGAAACTTGAGAGATTTTCAGCGTCGTCATTCTCTAATTTGCAAAAGCTGAAGTCAAGTTTCCTAACGTGAGTTGCTGGAGTCATAACATACCCTTAAGGAGTATCAGAGCTACATTAAAAAAAGATGACCGCACTTAAGGGGATGCACTAGTAAACACTCCCTAACTTGCAAGGCAAAGGCAAAAGATGAAGCAAGTCCATCTCAGCTAAGTGAAGGGAGGTTGAAGGTATCTGTGAAAATGTCAGACCGTGTAGCTCCAGGGTCCTGTTACTTCACAGAAGCACTAAATTATGGGTAACAAATTGAATCAGCCTTGACATGACCCTGAATCCAGTCAACAGTTTATAACAAATAAGTAAAGGTACTGTGACAACCACAGGGACATGTGTTAACTCCTCTCACTTCTCTACCATACTCAACTCACTGGAGGTCGTAAAAACAGAAGTGCATATTCCAGGTATGAGCTCTTGACTGCAGCTTTGGAGGAAACACAGTAGGCCTTGATCTAAATTGGCGATTAACATGCCTGGGGACTGTTTAAAGACCAGATGTAAATCAGTTGCTATTGTTGAACATAATTTGGAATTTCAGTGTAAGAAATCACATTGACCTAAAGAATTCCTTTTTTTAAGTTTTTTTTTTTTTTACTGTATTTTGCTTTTGAAATTATAATTACATTTCCCTTTATTTTTACTCCATCCAAACTTTCCCATATACTTTACCTACTCTCTTTTAAAATCATGGCCTTTTTTTCACTAATTGTTATTGCATGCTCATATGTATTTGTATATACATATATAAGCATGTAGCGAGTTTGGCCTAATGCTATTTGTATTCCAAGGTTAATTTTGGTCTCCAAAACTGCTTACACAAGTGTCTGCATGTAAGACACTGAGGGACTCTGCTGCCAGATGGTTCTGATTGGCAAATAAAGATACTGGTAGCTAATGTCTGGATAGGGCAGACTTTAAAGCAGAACTTTAGAATTCCTGGGCTTGGGACAGAGATGGAGGAGAACGGATCTGCCATGCTGGGAGAGTGTGGAGGAGAGGAGATGCCATGCCTAAGAAGAGTGGAGGACAGAGAGGCATAGCTGCCATGAATAAGCAGAGAAAGTATGGCTCAGAAGGCTACTCAAATGGGTCTAGAGCATCCATAGTAGAATATAGAATTTAGTAAGTGATAACTCAGCAGATGGTAGGAAGTGGCCCAGCTGTTGTGCTGTTTAAGGCACAGCAGAATATAAAGCCTTTGTGTGTTTCATTAGGGAATACAGAACATTGGGCAGCAGAAATTGTACTGCCAATTTAATTAAATACTTATTTCAACTGAATGCAGCTCCATTCAGTTGGGTTCAGAGCAGTCAGTGAGTGCAGGAGGAGTGCCTTTGAGTTTAGTGTATATTGGAGTGTAAATTGAGTTTAGCTCTATTTGGTTCATACAGTAGAGGCAGTTGAACCCAGAGAAAAAGGTGCCAGAAGATTAGAACGAATTGCCAGAGTTAGGTTGAGACCAAACAGAACAGTTCAGTCTGAAACTGAGAGGAACCAGATTGAAACAGTCAGCTTGGAGAGGAGTTTGAGTGAGAACAGATGGGATGGACCAGCTAGCCAGAGTTAAGAAAGAACTAGAAAGGATGAGTTTAAATCAGCTATAAGCCTCCCAGACAATAGTTACATCAAGGAAATAAAAGTTACTTTTACCCTTGTATGTATGTTTGAACATTTGCTGACCAATTGGCATGTTCTTCCCTTTGGGAGGCCACCATTCTTGCCCCCAGCTTTTCTCAGTTGCCTATAGTTCTTTGTGTAGACTTGAGATTTCATGGCTTTTCCTTTGTCCACTTTGGCATATTCACTGGTGCCATCCCTGTTCAGCTCAAATTTGTGTAGTCATGTTGGTGAGTCTTTATGGGTATAGCTTCTGAGACAGTCTAACAGCAAACTCACCAGTTCTCTGGCCCTTAAAATGTTTCTGCCCCCTCTTTCAGAATTTCCCGTGATTCTTATGTGCAGGAGTATTGAGATTTACTCTTTAAGACCGGGATTCAGAACTCGGCAGTTTGATTGGTTGTGACTTTCTGAAGTGGTCTCAATTTGTTGTAAATAGAAATTTCCTTAATGAGGAGCAAAGACTACACTAATCTGTAGGTATAAGAACAAATGATTATAGATTATTGTTAAGGATTTTGCTAGTCTAGTAAATTAATGTAGATTCTTCTCTTATGGCCATGACTTCACTGACAGAGTAATTAGTTATGTTTCCGGTTCCAAGCATATTCTCTCTCTTGTTTAGTGAGTTTTTGCATCCAATTAGAGAGCTGTTAGTTGTTAGTATATAGGTATGAGTCACATTTATTGAGAACTTTTTAAGACAAATGAGCAACACACTGCTATATTCAAACTAGATAATCTCACTTAAAGAGCAAGACAAAAAAAAAAAAAAAAAAAAAAAAAAAAAAGCTTCTAACTTACAAGGTAAAGGCAAAAGATTTGAAAAGTCCATTACAGCTAAGTTAAAATTGTAGGGAGGTTTAAGGTGTCTGTGAAAATGTCAGAGTGTGTAGCGCTGGTGTCTGTTCCCTCACAGAAGCAGTGAAAATAACAGTTGATTAAAACAATGTAGAGGATGAAAGCTTGGAGAAAAATTTTCTTTGGGAAAATTAGCAGATTGCCCATGTGTATGGGGGAATTTAGGAAACCATAAAGAAGTCTAGTAAGAGTGGAGACTCACATTAGAGAAGACTGTGTGTTTTCATTTCTGGCTGATGTCTTGGTTAGACACATGCTGAAGTTAAGGAGTGTTGCAGAATGAGTGTCTGGCTAAGCAAGAAAGAGTAACTCAAGACACACCTAATTTGCAGAGATGAGGTAGGAATATAAAGAAAAGATTAAGAAACGATTGTACTTCTGCTCACAAAGACAGATTTTCTTTTTGAGATGAGAATTGAACGTAGGATGTCTTTTCTTCTAGACAATCATTCATCATTGAGGTACAAAATGTTTAATTTTGGTCTAGAGGCTTGTAAAGTTTTTTAGGCTGGCCTTGAAGTTGTGATTCTCCTGTTTCATATTAGCCAGGATTATAGGCCTGAGACACTAGGTCTATCTTAACATAATTGTGTAGGGATAAAATGGGAAAGATTCTATAAAATTATTAGAAGTAACAAATTAATCACAATTACAAGATATGAGCTCAAATTACTAAAATTACCTGTATTTCAATTTACTTTAAATGAATAATCTTGAACAAGAAATAGTGTTTATGCTTACTATAGTATTGTGAAGAGCTCTATGTGAAATGTTCCTCACAGGCTCAGGTGTTTGACCACTGGTCTCCAGAAGGTGATGTTGCTTTGGGTAGGTGGAGTCTTTTTGACATGAGCCTTAGAGATGGAATCAGACTGAGATGCAAAAGACATGAGACGTTTAGGCCAGATACCTATCTGTTTCTAATATGCCAGGCTGTAAAAATTGATCTATACTAGGCTACCTGAGCTCTCACCACACTAGACTCTGATGTGCCTTCCCTTTTAAGATGGACTGTATTCCTTAACCTGTAAGCTAAATTAAAACTCTTCTCTATTAGTTTGCTTCTATCAAATATTTGGTCATACGAAGAAAAAATAGCTAAGGTAAACATCTAAAAATTAAATATATGGGAGAAAGATAAGAGAAATAGAAAACATGCATGTGAATCCTATAAAATAACAGTGCAAGAAATTGAAGATAAACAAACAGATGGGAAAATACCCCATGTTCATAAGTATAAGAAGTTAGTATTAAGATAGCAGCACTTCCCAGAATGTTCTGCAGCTCAGTGCTCTAAGCAACAGGGTATCATTGAGTTCTTTTTTTTTTTTTTTTCCTAATTCAAAATGTGTATGGAATTCAGAATACCACAAATAGCTGTTTTAGAAAAATTTAATCCCAACGCAGGATTTCTACCCTGTCTTTAACCCCTTAGTTCCTGGATAAAAGAAACACACAAAACCTTTATATTTACAATATGCCTTAATTAGCACAAGAGCTAGGCAGATATCTATCCTTTATGCTATTATGCCTATTTCCAAGCCAATCCCATTATATAATTTGCCATGTTTTGTCTGGGCTGCTGTTAACTCCAACCTACATGGTCATTATTTTATGACTACCTAACCCATGGCAGCTTTCTTCTCTTTCTCAACTTTCTTTGATTCATGGCTCTCCCCTGACCCCAAGCCTGGGAACACTAAAATCCACCTATTTTTCTTCTGCCCAGCTATTGGCAATTGGTATCTTTATTCACCAATCAGAAACTACTCGGGGGTAAGGATACATAGTGTCACTTGAGTCTACATGGGAACTCTCTCATCTTTGGGGCAACCATGTCTTGGGGCCTGCACTTAGCATTACAATGCATAGCAACAGACCAAATCTCAATATATGGAATTCAGAGATCTCACAAATAGCTAAAGCAAAAGGTTAAACATGACATTTCTGATTTCTATGTAACTCAGCAGTTTCCCTCTGGAGGAATATCTCAACTACAAAATCTAAATAAATGCATGACTAAAAGTGCCCAGAGTAGCACTGTTCCTACAACTCATATGTGATAACCAAAGTGACTTGTATTGGAGAAGTGGGTATATAAATTGCTGTATATGAATTCAATGAAATATTCAATCATGAAAAGTAGAGAAGTGGGGCTGGAGAAATGGCTTAAGGGTGAAGAGCACTGACTACTCTTTCAGAGGTCCTGGATTCAATTCCCAGCAACCACAAGGTGGCTCACAACCATCTGTAATATAAAGAGGGAATCTGATGCCCTCTTCTGGTGTGTCTGAAGAGAGCTACAGTGAACTCACATACATAAACTAAATAAATAAATCTGAAAAAAAAAAAAAAAACTTAGAGAAGTACCCATGTTTAATACAGTGTGGATGAACTTTACAAAAATGTTATTTAGTAAAACAACATAAATATAAATGGTTACACATTGCATGATTCTATAAATGTGAAGTAGCAGAAGTAGGCAAACTAGTAGAAACAAGAGTTCCAGTTAGGGCTTATCTGGTTGAACTTGGGCCCGGAGAAATCAATTGTTTAACTGGTTTATTTGAGGTGGTTAAATATTTGGGTAACTGATGTAAGTATTGGTTGTCTTTGTTACTATTATATCGCTGTGAAGAGACACAATGACCAAGGCAACCCTTTTAAAATAAAGCATTTAATTGGGAGCTTGATTAGAGTTTCAGAGGGTTAGTTCATAACTATATGGCAGGAATCAGTCAGGAATGGTGCTAGAACAGTAGTTGAGAACTTTACATCCTGATTCACAGGCTGCAGGCATAAAGAGAGCAAGACTGGGATGGTGTGGGCTTTTGAAACCTCAAGGCCCACCTTTACCTCCTCCAACAAGAAGACATGTATTCCCCAACAAGACAACATTCTATAACTTAGGAATCAAATATTCAAACATATATGCCTACAGCGTTCATTCTCATACAAACTTCCTCCCCATGTGATAATGAATGCAAGCATTATACATTAAAAGAGTTAGTTTTAACCTGAGCATGGGGTTCAATCCAGTAGACTAAGTTACTTGAGAAACTAATATTAGATGTAAAGCCATGAGCTGGAGGGGTGGCTCAGTGGAAAAGGTGTCAGCTTCTAAACTTGGGTTGAATTTGATCCCTAGTCTACATTTTAGAGAGAACTAATTGACTTCCACAAGGTGTTCAATGACCTCCACAAGTACTTTTTGCCATGTACTCACACCCTCCAATGTACACATACAAATAAATAAGTGTAATTAAATTTTTTTTAAAGTTTGAAAACAAGTCAATTCATAATATTTATATTTGTATATTCAAGAATTCATAAAATGTAACATATATATATATATATATATATATATATATATATATATATGTTTATCTTGCTTTATTTACTGAATTTCACTTGTCATGAATTTGTAGAGAGAAGCATACCAAAGAACTTCTGGTGGTATTCATGTCTATCTCTATCTATTTGTCTGTCTATTTATCTATCTATCTATCTATCTATCTATCTATCTATCTATCTATCATCTATCTATCGAATATAGATCAGTAGGAATGCTTTTCTACCATTTGTAAGGCTCTAGGTTCAATCTCCAGGGCTATAAATAAAAGATTATTTTTTCCCTGTAAATTTGTAGGATTATATTTTTAAAACCTACTTTAATAAAGGTTATTAAATGTTTCAACCTCCCTTATAGCTGATTGACCAAAGGTAGATGAGGGAAATGACTAATAGCACAAGGGGAATGTGGACCTGTTTAATAGTAATTTATTGGAGGAATTTCAATCTTCATTGTCTACAGTCCAGTCCACTAGCAAAACACCAAACATAGATCATCAGCAATGGCTCAACTCAAGGAAACCATGAGCCTCCGCTGATTGGCATGAGTCCTATGAAGTAGCAAGAAGCAGCTGTAACACCACCAGAAGTTCTCTGATGTACTTCTCTCTACCAAACCACAAATCAAAGATCAGCAAAAAAAGCAAGGTAAATCAATGCAAGAGCATTGTCAGTGAAGACCAGTATCAGTGAATCCCAACAAAGACCAGCAAGGCAAAGTAATGCCAGAGCATCATTGGAAAAGACCAGCAAGGTGATGCAATACCAGAGCATTGTCCACTGTCTGTTGGGCTATACTTATACTCCTTGCAAAAATTACGTGTTCTCTCAAATGTCTGCTTCAGCAAGACATCACATGCCATTTTACCAGACACTTTCCAGAAAAACACCACATGTTTGTTCTCAGCCAAATATCCCCTCATAAGACAGCTTCAAGAAAAATATCACACGAACATACACACACACACAAATATATATATATAGTTTTCTTGAGACAGGGTTTCTCTGTTTAGCCCTGACTGTCCTAGAACTTATTTTGAACACCTGGCTTAAAAATAATATTTAATGTATCACTACATGACTTTCTAACACTGCAAATCATAGTCCTTGCATTTTTATGAGGAAATATAAAATAAACTCAGAGAACAGCTCTTGCCTGAGCACATTAAAGAAATCCAGGTGAGTATGACTATTGTCTTTAGATCTCATTTCAGAAGCACCTGAGAAGAATCTCTGTCATTCTGAAGGATCCCCACTTTCACCCTTAAAGAAAATCAGGTCTAGACGTGGGATGTAAAAGTGTTAGTAATGTTTTGGTCATAAATAAATGCTTTGTCATGGCTTCTTTCTTTGCTGCATACCTTTGCTGCATGTCTTTCAAGGTTTTATTGATTTATGTTCAGAAAGCTTAGAAGAAATTCTGTGTCAAAACAGATTGAACAAACATATTCTTAGTATCGGTGTATTCTTAGCATCAGCACGTACTTCAGAGTACACACTAGGTGTTCTGTGTAGACATAGGTGGCCCACATGCTTTATGATGACTTAAACAATTTTCAGTGACAGTATGGATTCTGTGGTCGTACCTAGGAACTATTTTTTGGATACTAATTTGTTGAAACTTCAAAATATGTATAGTTGAGCTTGTTAGAAAGTAGGAGAAGCTGATAGTCATTCTCTACAGAGTTATTTCCATTAAAATGACATAGGAAGACATGATCTGAATTCAAGTGAGAACTTTACTATCTTTAGAATTGGTGATTTCATCAGGAAAAGATCTGCAGTATGCAGAACTTGTCTTCTTTAAAGATAATTCATGACAAGAAAGTCACCCTTTTCTACTGTTTCTCTTTGTCTGACAAAACATAGTTTAAATATTGACACAGGGAAGCTTCATGAGTGGTTACCTGCTCATCTGTACTTCCTAAGTTTGGAGTACTCTTTATACAAATAATGTATTTTCTATTTAGTTTCATAGGTAACTATACATGTCTCATTATTACTAGCATAAGAATTTCTCAAAGGATGTAGTGATTTATCAACCATTCTCTACTGTGAGATTAGTATTATTTTTTTTCTGTTAATACTTACAGAGTTGCATGCACTTTATTTCTAAATGGACGAATGCTAACTTTTACTTGGTAATGTTTTGATGTCAGCTTGTGGAAAATTTAAATTCTAGTTAAGCTTTGACACTTTACTGAAGGACACAGCTTTCCCCTGCCTGGAGTCCACCTTCCCCCCACACAATGAATATTGCAAAATCTCTTACTGGTTCATTCCCATAGCTGCTCTTCAAAACACCATTATGTAATCAGATGACCTTATGGTGTCATTCATCTGCATATTTCAAACTATCTTTCTGTAACCAAGTTCCTTACTAAAGAAGCAAAGTTATTATCAAGAATGTCTTTATCCTTTGCTTTGACTTTAGTAAACATCTATATACTGATTTAGATACTATAATATTTGATGTTTGTTATTATTTAATTCTCATCATTTCTATGCAGTAAATAAAAATTACTTGTGAACTTATAAAGAGACTGGCTCAGGAGAACTATGATATCCTTCCTGACAGAGCTAGTGAGTCAGCTGGCACTGAATCATTGGTTCAATGGTCAACTTGTGAGAATCCATGGCTGGATACCTTATACTAATTGCCATAGCAGAGGATTTAGATCTACTAAAATTATTTAATGATGAGTAATAATGAGACAATAAGTAAAGAAGTGGCTCAAGATACAGTTTCCAAGAGGATGGATGTTATATTGATATATTTAATTAAAAATAAAAATAAGAAGGGCAATGTCCTTCTTTTACACCCATTCTTTAGAGAAAAACATTCTTAAACTTCCCTATGTTTGATTGCTCTGGGAATTTCTATTAATTTAAAGAATATATTGATATTTCTTCACTTGTCTACCAAATATCTCTTGATTCTTCTTAATATAGGAAGAAACATTAACTGGTTATATAGCTGTCCTGCCTTTTCTTGTTTTATTACGATTTTAAAACTTTAATTTCTCATAAAGGTATTTTTTTTCATGGATTTCTTTCTTTCATTAATTTTTGACTGCCACTATTAGCTGAAAAAAAAAAACTTAAACACGGTCTCATTGCTTCCTTATTTTTCCTGTTCTTCTTTATTATCCCACTTTCTGCTATTTGTGCTTTCAGGAACATTTACATTTTCAACTAGTTGGGTGTAAGAATATTATATATATATATATATATATATATATATATATATATATATATATATATATATTTCTGTTTATAGTTTTATTATGAAAAGAGAAAATAACATCAATAAAAAGGATGTTCAAAATTCTTATTTAATACAATTTTTGTAAGGACAAAGCATACAGAAAAAAAAAGAGTAACTGAAATGAAATCAGTGGGAGAAACTGTACCCCAGTAAGACACATGCTTTAACATGCTTTAAATGTGTGTGTGTATGTGTGTGTGCATGTATGTTTCTGGAACTGAAGGTACAGATGCTTGTGACCTTTCTGATGTGGATGCTCTGTGTCCAGGGTCCTCTGTTTGAGAAATAGATTCTCTTAATTGCAGAGCCATTTATCCCAGACCCATTATAAGTATTTTAAACGCTATATTGTTTATCCTTTAGTATAGGTTATGACTGGAGTATTCTTAGTACAAAGAGATTCTTTTAATAGTTTCTTTTTTATTCATTGCTTTCAATTCATCCCAACCTCAGTTCCCTCCTATTCCACTCTTCTCAGTAACCCCCTACCTCCCCTCTCTCCATGACTAATTTCTCCTCTGTTTCCCTTCAGAAAAGTGCAGGCTTTTCAGGGGCATCCTGATAACAACATACAATCACACTAGCTACAAACCCTCATAGCAAGGCTAACTAGGCAACCAAGTAGGAGGAAACAGATCCCAAGAGCAGACTCAGGAATACCCCCATCCTTACTGTTAGTAGTCCCACAATAATTCTAAGTTAGCAACCATAGTATATATGCAGAGGACCTAACGCAGACCCAGGCAGGCTCCGTGATTGCTGCTTCATTGTGAGTCCCTATGAACACTGCTTAGTTGATTCTGTGGGTCAAATTCTCTGAGTGTCATTGACCCCTCTAGTTCCTACAATTCTTTCTCCCCTTCTTCTATGGGGTTCCCCAAGCTCCAAGGGGAGGGAACCAATGGAAATCTTCAACTTGGACTCACTCCCTCCCCCTCACTGATAAAAACTGGACTAGGCACCCTCTATGAGTGTGTAAGACAATTATTAAGAATAATTTTATGTTTTTTAAAAACTCTGGTCTCTGGCTATCCAGAGTTTTAAAAAAACATAAAATTATTCCAGGGTCTGTTACTTTTGGTTCGGATCTTATTCATTCTGAGAGGTATAAGATGAAATCTCAAAGGAGTTTTGATTCACATTTCCCTGATGGCAAGGATGTTGCCTGTTTCTTTAAGTGTTTATCAGCCACTTGGGATTCAGCTATTGAACGTTCTCTGTTTAGATCTGTTTAGATACCAGATTTTTAAATTGGATTATTTTTTATATCTACTTTTTTGAGTATATATATATATATATATATATATATATATATATATATATATATATTAATCCTCTATCAGATGTGCAGTTGTTGAAAATCTTTTCCCATTCTTTATATTGACATTTTGTCCTATTGATAGAGTTTTTTGCTTTATAGAAGCTTTTCAGTTTTATGAGATACTATGTATTAATTGTTCATCTTCGTGCCTGTGCTTTTCTTCTATTCGGGAAGTTGAGTCCTATGCCAGTGCATTGAAGGCTATTTATTCTTCACTTTCTCTTCACTAAGGTTAAGTTATTTATTGAGGTCTTTGATCCATTTGAACTTGAGTTTTGTGCATGATACTTATGGAGCTATTTGCATTCTTCTACATGCAGACATTCAGTTACTCCCAGCACCATTTGTTGAAGATACTTTCTTTTTTCATTGTTTCTTTCTGGTTTATTTATAAAAAAAAATCAAGTGTTTATAAGTATGCAAATTCATGTCAGGACCTTTGGTTTGATTCTATTACTCAATATATCTGTTTTATAGCAATAGTATGTGGAATTTATTACTATAGCTTTGTAGTAGAAATTGAAATCAGTGGTGGTGATTTTATTGTCCTTTTATTGTTCAGGAGTGTTTTAGTTGTCCTGTTTTGTTTATGGTTGCCTTTTTTTTTTCCTTTCAAGGTCTGTAAAAATTGTGTTGAAATTCTGATGGGGATTGCATTGAATCTATAGACTGTTTTTGATAGGATGGCCATTTTGTACTATGCTGGTCCTACTGACTAATGAGCATGAGAGATCTTTCCATCTTCTGATATTTTCTTCAGTTTTTTTCTTCAAGGATTTAAAGATTTTTTTTTGTCAGATAAATCTTTCACTTACCTAGATAGAAGCATCCGAAAATATTTTATATTTTTTGCAGCTATTGTGAAGTGTTGGTTCTATAATTTCTTTCTCAGTCAGTTTGTCATTTATATGTAGTAAAAATACTGATTTTTTTAAAATCATGTATTCTAGGTACTTTGCTGTAGGTGTATATCAATTTATCAACTATAGGAGTTCCCTAGTAGAAGTTTTTGAGTAGCTTATATATACTATCATATCATTTGTGAATAGCAATACATTGACTTCTTCCTTTTCAATGTGTATTCCCTTGATCTCCTTAAAGTTTTTATTTCTCTAGCTAAAATGTCAAGTACTATATTGAATAGATAAGAATAGAGTGGACAGCCTTGTCTTATTCCTGGTTTTAATGGGATTTCTTTGAGTTTCTCTCTCTTTAATCTGATGTTGGCTATAGTCTTGTTTTAAATTGCCTTTATTATGTTTAGGTTGTCCCTTGTATCACTACTTGCTCCAATACTTTTATCATGAAGGCTATTATATTTTTCAAAGGAGTTTTATGCATCAAATTTAATGATCATATGTTTTTTTCTTTCATTTTGTTTATGTGGTGGATTACATTGACTGATGTTCATCTATTGAACCATCCCCGTATCTGTATTACTTGATCAGGGTAGATGGTATTTGTTATGTGTTCTTGGATTTGATTTGTATGTATTTTTACATCAATGTTCATGATGGAAATTGAACTACATTTCTCTTTTTTTATTGAACTTTATTTGGGTATCAGGAGACTGTGACTTCACAAAACCATCTGGCCCTGACCTTGCTTGCTTGCTTGCTTATTTATGTTGGGAGGATTGTCATTACTGCTTCTATTTTCTTAGGGGTCATAGATCTATGTAAATTGTTTATTTGATCTTGATTTAACTTTGGTAAGTGGTATCTAATGAGAAAATCATACATTTCTTTTAGATTTTTTTCAGTTTGATGGAGTTCAGGTTTTTTTAAATTTAAATTTACTGCATTTATTACATTTTATAATTAAACTCATATACTTCATCATATTTAAGTTTATAATTTTTTTCATTTTTTATTGGATATTTTATTTACACTTCAGATGCCATCCCCTTTCCCCATCCCCCCCCTTAGAAAACCCCTATCCCATGCCCCCTTTCCCTTTTTGCATTTATATACTTTTAAAAAATGTTAATCAAAGGCTTTATAAGTTTGGCAATGCTCAATCAGAGGTGTAACCCACTACCCAACCTAGATATATCAACTATCTTTGACTGGTGGAGATACATGAACATCTGCCTCCCTGTCTCCCCCCTCTTTCTCTCTTTCATCACCTAGCTTCTCCTCTCCTTCTTCTCCTTCTCTCCTAACTCCTTCTCTTCCTCTCAGTACTCCTCCCACCTTAGCTCCTCCTACATAGCACCCTTCCTGTTAAAATAAAACTTTTCTCTCAAAATACAATTAGAGCGTAATTATGCCAATTTGTACCAGTGGTGAATTTTATAAAAAGTTTCATGAGGTGCTATGAAGAAGGTATATTGTTTTATATTCAGAATAAATGTTTTATAGATATTTGTTAGGTCAATTTGGTTTATAATATCTCTTAGTTCCAGTATTTCTGGATGACTTGATGGACATTGGTCTTTCACAATAAATGTCTGAGGGTAAATATTTGCTTTAAGCTTTAGTAATGTGTTTTTTTTTTTTTATAAAGTTATGTATCCTTGTGCTCAGAGCATTCATAATATGAGCTTAAATGTCTGTCATCTTGGGGTATTTTACAATTGATGAGTGTGAAAACTTTTGATTAGTTTTGGCTTGAAGTCCATTTTGTTAGATGTTAGAATGGCTATATTAGCTTGTTTCTTAGGTAAATTTGCTTGAAAAACCTTTTTCTATCCTTTTACTCTGAGGTAATATCTGTCTTTAATGTTAAGGTGTGCTTTTTGCATGCATCAGAAGGATAATGGTTCTTGTTCTCACATCCATTCTCTTAGTCTGTGTCTTTTTATTGGAGAATTTAGTCCATTGAGAGATACCAATGACCAATGATTGTTAATTCCTGCTTTGTTTTATTGCTGGTGATGATGGTATTAGCAACGAGGTGTGTGAGCCCTTTCCTTCTTATGATTTGATTATGTGAGAGTATGTATCTCCTGTGTTTTCATGAGTGTAATTCTGGGCTGAAATTTTCTTTCTAGTTTTTCCATATATAAGGATTAAAAGTTTTGGTAGGTATAGTACTCTGGGCTGGCTCCTTTGGTCTCTTAGAGTCTGAAGAATATTTATTCAGGCCCCTCTAGGTTTTGGAGTCTCCAGTGAGAAGCCAGATATAGTTCTAGTAGCTTGGTCTTTCCCCTTGTAGCTTTTAATATTCTTTCTTTGTCTAGTATCTTTAGCGTTTTGATTATTAGGTGGTGAAAAGACTTTTTTTTCTGGTCTAATCTATTTAATGGTGTATAAATTTCTTGTGTTTTTATCTACATTTTCTTCTTAATGTAAGGAAAAATTTCATATGGAACCTTCATGAGGCAGAACTTTGCTATAGGAGATATGTTGTTTAAAATAGGTTTTAAGGTTTTGTAGCCTGGCCCCACATTCTCTTCTTTAGCTCTCTGTGTTTTGTGTATGTGGATGAAATGTAATCACTCTACTTTCTGACTGACTGGCAGGCCAGCTTTTATTCATTTATTCCCCAACATGTTATACTGCATCCCTTCTGGAACTTTTTTGGTCAAAATAAACTCTTTTATTAAAAATTTGCTTTTTATCAGGGTATTTTATCACAGCAATATTTAGATTATACTTAATAATGTACTTCTACATCTATTTCTTGACTATATGTTCTATTTGAAATGAACTTGAAGCTACATGGTGGCACATCTCTGTGAGCCTACTACTCAAGAGACTAAGTCAGGGGGAGTTCAGACTTGCATAGCATAGCAAGACTTTGCCTTAAAATACAAAACAAATGGACTGGGGATATGACTCAGTGGATCAAGTGCCTGCTATTTCCCATATCTAATAACAGTAGAGTGTTTCATCAAATATGAGAAAATGAACAAGCCATGTCAATTTGAGTCAACCCTGAAGGATTGATTGTTAAAGCCCAGAACTTTCTATGGCATTTGCTGCACTATCTGACTTGATATTTTGCTTATAAATATGTATCATTTAGCTGAAATACCGGTTTTCTTTAGTACTGTACAGAAGTGGATCTTGTTGAAATTCAGAACACAACATCCCAAACCATGACCTTTAAGCTAGTGGACACTTGCTTAAAGAAAACTGAAAGGTCTTTAGAGCTGTTTCTGATCTTCCCTCACTTTTTACCCAGGCACAAGTAAAGGTTTTCTCTGAAGTTTTTTAACTGGATAAAGATGAAGTATGGTCAAAATAAGCAGATTTTTCTCTGATAATCTCACTAAAATCTCATCACTGTGAAAGATTAAATTTGTATCACAGAGGAAAAAAAATCAAACACCACACCCAGAACTCAAATTTTATCCTAGACCATTGTCTAATTTTCAGGATGTCTAGAAACCATTTACTATTTCTACAAGCTTTCTATAACTCTTATTTTTTCTGTTCCATATGAAGACAAGAATATCTTTCTGAATCTCAATGAAGTATAAGAGCCTCTCCTCCTTACCATATCCTGATGTTAGAGCACCCATCTTTGTTCATCTCCTGTTAATCTTCCCATTGCCAATTTACTTCAGCAGACTTAAAGACTCAAACCTTCATGAGTCTTTCCATAGTAAAAAATTTCTTTGCTTTCACAGAATTAAAAACATTCTTCAGTGAAATCCTTGAATGTAATCTCCTTTCCAGGGCATTTCCTGCAGAGTCAAACACACCATTAGGAGTGAAAAAGTAGTGAAGGATTGTATCTGTAGACTCTCTATCAGCATAAAAAGGAGTGTGAAATGAATTGCATTGCATGCTATTTAAGTCATAATCATATTAAATAAAAAAAATAAAATTCAAGACTTGATTCTCAAGAATAACT
The DNA here is from genome assembly GCF_011762505.2 of Arvicanthis niloticus. Classification (NCBI taxonomy): domain Eukaryota; kingdom Metazoa; phylum Chordata; class Mammalia; order Rodentia; family Muridae; genus Arvicanthis; species Arvicanthis niloticus. The sequence continues at coordinate 92,037,710 of NC_047660.1, read as the reverse complement.
ATAGAAAGGATTAATGTCTCAATATGGTAATATTAAAATTAATTTATCATCTGGCTTATATAGATTCCCTTGAAATTATTAAAAAATGTTAGTTTTGAAAATCATGCCAGTAATTAATTTTGTAGAATTTTCTTCTGGCACATATACCAGAAAATACATATAGAGGAAAATATAGATGAACTGAGATTAAATACACTTGGAGGAAAACATATTTATTCAACTAATGCTTATTTATTGACACCACTAATTGCCAAAACTTTTAGTTTGGAGGAGTGGAGACAGACAATAGACATGAGACATTGTCTATGATAAAATATCTGTTAAGAGAAAGATGGGCCATGGGACATTTTTTTTTTTTTTGAGAAAATGAATTCAGTTCAATTCTTGTAATGAACGTACTGGGAATGTTATGCTAAGTAAAAGGCAAAGTTTGGGACAATTCAAAATAGGGTTTCTCTATGTAGTGTTATAGATTTGGTTTACTGCTTGTATTATGTTAATTGGGTTCCCAAATTAACCAGGAATTTGCATATCACAATATAAGATGCTGAGGGTCCCTTCCTCCAGTTGGCTTTGATTGATAAATAAAGTTACTTGCAATCAATGGCTGGGTAGAGAGACAGAGGTAGAACATTAGATTTCCTGGGCAAGGGAACTGAGGGAAGAAGTACTAAGTATAAAAAGAAGTCATACATGAAGGCAGTCCTCCATATTGAGCTGAGCTAAGAGGCTATCCAGTCATGGTGGACTTCGACCTTAATAAACAGAGTTTTCTCACATATGAGTTTCATTGTTTCTGTGTTTGGACAAGCAGTGAGCAACTCATGCCACCACTGCAGGGGGAGATTAGAGCGGTTTTATCAGCTATATAACAGTGAGCCCTGGATGTTCTGGAACTCACTCTGTAGACTAGGCTGCCCTCAAAATCAGAGATACACCTGCCTCTTCCTCCAAAATGCTGGGATTAAAGGCTTGCACCACTACTGCCTGGTAAAAGGTAAAATTATGTATCATCTGTGTCTCAGATTACTAATTACAGCAGGGATTTTTGCCTTACCCAACTTGATCATTTGGAGTAAGGTAAGAAAATCAATAATTTGGCACAACTAATTAAAGTTCTAGTATGAAAATGTAAATTCTCAACAGATTGTTTTTGTATACTAATAACTGGAAATTATAGGGAGTTTCAATCTTTAAAAGAAATTCTAATTTTTTGAAAAATCAGCTGTTCTTTTAACGATCTCAGTCAAACTTCCCCCAGTTCCTTCTCTGCAAATCCAGAGAGAAGAATTGTTCAATGTTTATGAAGTTTGCCTTAATTCAAAGAGTCAAGATCTTGAAATAGATACTAAACATAAAAGAAGAAAATGGCAAAGTCCAGTTCACATATGTTAAAGAAACTGAGAGAAACAATTACAAAAATTGACAGTGAGAAAAAAGAATGAAAAATGTATTATTTTGACATTTAGAAAGTTTTCATGAAAAAGAAAACAGAACAAAATATATAGCTAACAATACAAAAAAAAAAAAAAACCCAAACAAAACAAATAAGAAAACACAAGTAAGAAATTCCTCAGAGTTGAAGAGAAAGAGTGAAGTAAATAAATGGAGAAAGGATTTTAGAAGACATGAGAGACCTGGATTATTGACATTAAGTGTTGAATTCAGTGAACTTGAGAAGTGGAAGCAAAAGGTGGCCACAGAGCAGTTAGTGCACACATCTGCTTTGAACTTTACCTATATTCACTTCCTTAACTTTAGAGGCCAGTTTCCTAGTAAATGCTATTATCATCATTTTTCTGCTATGGCGAGAGAAATCAGCCATAAATTGGTTATGCAATTTCTCTAAGGATTCAGCAGTTTAGAATGATGGGACTAGAGGACTTAAATCTTGGACTATCATGATTAAACATTGTTGTCAATCATTAAAGAATTAAAATTTAGTATATACAAAACATTTAGAAATAGTAACATGCATACTTTGCCTTGTACTATGTATGAATATTTAGTTCATGTTATAAAAGAAAATTTGAATATAAGGCCACAAAGAAACAAAGTCAGAAAAACATAACATTAAAATCACCTTATGCTGTGGGAAATATTAACTAGAATGGCGAGTATTTCCCATGTCACACCCAGCTACTCTCTGCCCTGGGGGGTAATTTGACATGTCATATACAGGAATGAACTACCATATTTAGGAATGTGCATTGAACATATCATATATAGAACAAACTGATAGGAATATGTACTTAACATGCATATATATGATTGAACTGAATAATCACACATTTTTACTTAATCTTGAGACATGTACTTCAGAATTTTGTTATTACAAACTTCATTGAGATTTTGAAGTTTTTAATTTTTTACAGATCATTTCTTCAGCATCTGTCATAATCACATATCTATTTGCAGTTTTGTTTCTTATTTAGAAAGACTCAAATATTTTGGCACAAGGACTCTGTAAAGGACTCTGGTTACTTCACTGAAATTAAAATAAATTGAGTGCTGCAAGGATTTCTTTTTTTTCCTGGGACTCACTGACATAGTGAGACTGGGCTGGACTCGAACTCAGAGACAAGACCTACCGAGTCTGCCTCCCAAGGGAGGGCACTCCCGTGTTTGTGTGTGTGTGTGTGTTTGTGTGTGTGTATTTGTGTGTGTGTGTTTGTGTGTGTGTGTTTGTGTGTGTGTGTGTGTGTGTGTGTTAGTGTTTAGCTTACATCTCCTGTCTTCCAAAGCTCAGGTGTGAATCTATACATAACTAAACATCTACTGTCTGATACTGTCTGTGACCTCTGTAAGCCTCATGGCCTGCAGGAAAATGATCCACATGAGGTGAAGAGTAAAATTCATGTAAAGACCAGAATTTGACCTTAGGGTTTATTTTCTTACACTTTTAAACACAGCAAAACTTTGGGAAAAGGTTTCCACATGACAATTTTCACAACAAAGCTTTAGGCATAGCTACAAAGGCAAAGAAACAAAGCACCCATGACCTTTGTAATAAGAATGAGTTCTCTTCACTGATAAACAGTGCACTGGGCAGAGTACTAATGAGGAAGGTTTTGTAATAATCATAAAAATAGATTCAATTGATGTAGGATGCAAAGTAGCTGGTACCTCTTTTATTATAAGGGTGGGTTCTATTCACTCAGGATTAGGGCCTAAACAATGCACAGAATGTTGGGGAATTCAGGATGGCTGGCTCTATAGAATAGCAGAAAGATCATCAGATTGTTAGACAACATTTCCTCCAGCCTCCAGTGACTAGACATTAGTCATTTTTTTTTCCTTTGAAGATAAACAGACCAATGTGTTTTCAAGTTTGGTTTCTCCAATGCTTTTTTAAAGCTGTGCCTCTTACAGATATCCCATGGATTCGCCGTCCTTTATGTAGGAATGATCTGCCTTTCAATGGTATGTTTTGTTATTATGGCTTCTTGGCCAATTGTGTAAGGCTCTCAATTAATTCTCTTTTATCAGATGTGAAACCCTAGAAAAAGAAGTGTGCAATAGAATCATCAGGATGTTTTCCTCAAGGAAAATGGGAATTTTTAGCATATATTTAGGGTATTAATCATCAATGCTGTTCAACAACACAATCCCTTATAGTGTCCTTCAGCTTTTCTAGTATATGAGTTTTCCAGTATACTCGTGTGATAGCCCCTGTGAATTGAATGTCCTGAATATCTTATGTTGCCCTACTTCTCAAGGACAGGGTCCACAAATACTCATTCTTTTGAAAAATTCCCTGGCTGAGGGCTCTGTGCTCATTTGATGTATGAATTCTCAATTTTAATTTCATTCTAAACAAAGATGCCGAAGATCTAACTGTAACTCTAGGAATTTAATAAACCATGGTTGAAAACCTTCATATAGAGTAGGCAGGATTTTTGTCTCCAAGATCTCTGCCACTTTGGTGTTATTCATCTTGGAAAAGGGGTTTCGACAGGCTATTTCTTTCTACTTCCTAAGGTTATTGATCAGTTCATCTTAAAAATTATCTGGGATATTTAACCAAATTAATTCTTAAAGGCAGTTGAGAAAGTTGTTGAGAGAGAAGCCACAGAGATGAAAAGCAAAGGACTTTCCAGTGTTGTTGACATAAAGATAAAGAGCCACCATTGCCCATGATAAAGAAAATGGGGTTTCAATCCTGTAATAACTGATTTTTGGAACAATAATCAATTTACTGTTTCTAGTGACTTAAGCTACATCTGATCTGCTGGTATCAGCCAGCCAATTCTCCTTTAGCCTCTACCTCCAGAAGGGAGAAATCTGGCAGGTATAACTGAAATGCAAGTCTTTCTCAGCTGTGCTGGACTTTGTTCTTCTGGCTGGCTTATTGCCCCATATATCTCTTCTTGGCAGAAGTCAACTCCATGGCATTTGGCTGTGTCCTGGGTTTAGTTTAGCTCAGTGAAGCAGTTCTGTAACCACTGCTACTGAAGGAATTTCAGGTCTTAGCTTAAACTTAAAAATTAACTTCTCCAGAGACTCCTTGGGGAGAAGCACATTCCAAAGACTTACACATACATTCCGGGAGAAGGACTCAAGATAAGAGAATTAAAAGGTTATCAGGAAGCTGGGCCCTTAGCACAATAAACCTGGGTGAACAGGGGCTATGGTAATATAGACTTACCTAACACTCATTGTCATAAGATAATGTTGCCAAGAAACCGGGTGTGGGAGTGGCCATTTGAGGTCAGCCTTTGTGGTTAACATTGTCTAAGAGGTGATTGTAAGACTGTCCTCATAAACCCTGTGAAAACTGTATAAAAACTGCTCTTAGTTGTAGCTCAGGGTTCCTCTAGCTTGTGTGTGTGGGGGGAGGGGGAACCCCAGTGCATTGGATCAATAAACCTCTTGCTTTTACATTGAACCCCCTGTCTGTGAGTGTTTCTGTGGGAGCATGTCTTCCCGGTTTGGATCTCAGGGTCCAACACTACACTCCTCCAGTTCCCCTTCTGAGTTTTTCAGCAGCCTCCACAGAAGGATTCACAGTATATTGAATCCTATCTGTATTACATGGGAACTAATATTATTAGTGAAAAATCTCGGGTGTGAGGCTATGACCAAACCTGAGATGAGGCTGAAGTGTTTTTCTGTGTATCTCAAAGTCCTCTGTCTTTTCCTTCTCTTTTTGAAGTTCATAATATAGGCAATGCACTCCTTTCTCTGAGAAGGAAGCTTCACCAATTTATTGTCATATATGAAAGGCATAGCTCTTTCCAAACTGTTGGAGGATTCCATGAATGTGCATCCTTTAGGTGTGACTGTTGCAATATTGGATGGGAAGATTAGGGCATTTCAAATACTCCTTTCCTGAAGTTCTTTCTTCCTAGGCTAATTTTTCTGTGGCAAAATTCTAGCTTTTTAATTTTTTTTTTATCAGAAACCAATTATTGCTTGGTTTTCTTTCCTTTCATGTCTTCTGTGATGTATATTCACCTCCCTGTAGGAAGATATATAAAGAAAGAAAGATGGGGGATATTAGTAACTTTTACAATACCAATACATCGAAATTACTCATAAACAATGATCATATCTTTTTACTCGTAAAAAATGATCACATCTTATTAAAGATGAAAATCACCCAACTGTAAGTAAATGATAATCAAATAGAAAAATAGGAACATCAAGTTACTTTTAGTTGCATAAAGAGTAGGTTTACAGAGATTTTGGGTTTCTTTTTATGTCCTTTTAATTCACCATTTGTGACTGTATTTTTATAATTTGATAAATGATGCCATCTTATATTTAAGGTACAGGGTACTCAGCTCACATAATTTTCTTTTATACCTTTATGTTCTATACTATTCCTCTTAGTACTTCTAGGTCCTGCAGTATCACATTTGTCAATCTTCTGCTGAATGCAACGTTTTATGCAATTTTGGGTTTGAGATTTGGCTTTATGATTCCATGTGAATTTAGAGAGTTCATATGGTTTTACATCACTACATTTTCAGTTTCTCACTTTTCTAAAATACTTTTTATAATTCCATGAGCTTATTTGACTCCGTGCCCTTTAATATTTGGATAGATAATTTCTTACAGCTTGCATATATATTTTCTTGAGTGAGAATATCATTCATCATTTCAAATATTCAATATTTTATCGTGTCTGGGTACCATAGGATTAGTGGATTGAAGGAGAATGTTCTCTCATATGCTATTTGATATTTGAACACTTGTTCTCTGTTGGTGGCATTGCTGAGAAAGTTTAAGACGTTCAGTCTTGTTTGAGTAAGTGTCCTTGGAGGTGAGCTGTGAGAGTTTAAAGCCTCACTCCACTTCCAGATTGGTGTCTTCACTTTGTGCTTGTGGGGAAAGATGGGTGATCTTGGCATTCCTGCTCTCGACTTCATGCCTCCCATCCCGCTTTTCCCTGCCACTGTTACCTTTAACTCTCCAGAAACAAAAGTCCAAACAAACTCTGTTCAGTCAGTTGCTTTATGAGTTATGGCCTGATGCTTTAGAGCCGCAACAAGAAAGGAACTAATAAAGTACTATTTACTTAATTAAAGATAATATAAAAATTGTTAATTATAATAGATACTGTTATAATTAAGGAGGGATAGAAGTTAAACTGTTGAAGAGAGATTTTATTAATAATAAACAAACAAAAGTTATTGTAGTAAAAGAAGAGTGATCCCAGTATGGAAATGGGCTCAACTCCAAATAAAATTACAGCAATTAAGAATTATAGTTGAGAAGCAAGTGAGGGCTGCACTGAAGAATAAGCTATTACTAAGGGCAAATGTAAAGTCTGGGAGTTCTGGCTCAAGTGACCTAACCCAGAAGGATTCTGGCTGAGACAGGACAAGGGGATAATATATCTCCTAGGTGATGAAGGGCTCATATTTACTACCAGAATCAGCAGATAAGATTCTGTTAAACTTGGCAAACTACTGCCAAAACTGGGCTCTGCAGAAAGTTTACAGATGTGCTGCGTTGTGTTTGTGAGGATGATTCAGGGAATTTGACTTAAGTCAGGTCAACTAAAAATAGTCTTCATGAATGGAAAAGTGATTGATAGGAAACTTAAAAGATAAAAGTCAACTTTTAAGCTAGCAGTTGTAGAAAACAGCTCCATTCACACAGCTGGTGGAGCAAAAGAAAGAATTCTGAAAATAGTGAAGTGGAAGCAAAGCCAGGAGAGGGCTGAAATTCAGAGCTCTGCAGGAACTCTGCTGGCCTGTGCTGTTTCTACAAGGCTGGGCAGTCATTAGAGTTACTTTGCAAGTGGTGGAAAAACTGCAGAGTTGAGCCCTGTCTCTGTGCTGCAGCCAGAGTAGAGAAAGGCTGCTTATTCTAACACCATGTGTGTCAGTGTCAGGAAGGAGTGTCACTCAGGAAGGAGTGTCACTTGGGTGTATGTGTCGTCGTCGTCTCCGTCTCCGTCTCCGTCTCCGTCTCTCCGTCTCCGTCTCTCCGTCTCCGTCTCTCCGTCTCCGTCTCTCCGTCTCCGTCTCTCCGTCTCCGTCTCTCCGTCTCCGTCTCTCCGTCTCCGTCTCTCCGTCTCCGTCTCTCCGTCTCCGTCTCTCCGTCTCCGTCTCTCCGTCTCCGTCTCTCCGTCTCCGTCTCTCCGTCTCCGTCTCTCCGTCTCCGTCTCTCCGTCTCCGTCTCTCCGTCTCCGTCTCTCCGTCTCCGTCTCTCCGTCTCCGTCTCTCCGTCTCCGTCTCTCCGTCTCCGTCTCTCCGTCTCCGTCTCTCCGTCTCCGTCTCTCCGTCTCCGTCTCTCCGTCTCCGTCTCTCCGTCTCCGTCTCTCCGTCTCCGTCTCTCCGTCTCCGTCTCTCCGTCTCCGTCTCTCCGTCTCCGTCTCTCCGTCTCCGTCTCTCCGTCTCCGTCTCTCCGTCTCCGTCTCTCCGTCTCCGTCTCTCCGTCTCCGTCTCCGTCTCCGTCTCCGTCTCCGTCTCCGTCTCCGTCTCCGTCTCCTCCTCCTCCTCCTCCTCCTCCTCCTCCTCCTCCTCCTCCTCCTCCTCCTCCTCTTCCTCTTCTTCTTCTTCTTCTTCTTCTTCTTCTTCTTCTTCTTCTGCCAGTCCCAAACCTCTACGGTGCTGTACCAGCAGACTCTAACAGAGAAGCAAGAAGGGGGTTTCAGAGTTTCAGCCCAACCTAGTAGTGCATAACTACAGTAGTATGTGTAACGTTGGAAAATATTACTTAATAACTGCACAAATACTGAACAATAGACTTTCTTAGCCATAAACTAAATGAATGCATCATCGTATAATTCTAACAACTCTGAAGACAGTTTCCCACCCCCCATCCCCACCCCAGGAATAGAAATTCAGGGCCTTCATCTGAAGACCATTCCACCTGGGTATCCATCCCATGTACAGTCACCTAAGCTAGACACTGTTGTGGATGCCTGGAAGTGCATGCTGTCAAGAACATGATGTAGCTGTCTCCTTAGAGGTCTTCTAGAGCCTGACACGTTCAGAAAAAAAAAAAAAAAAGAAATTCAGGGCCTTGTACCTTTAAGTAAGCTCTCTACCACTCAACTATTTCTTTAGCCCTTGCATTTCAAATCATTTTAGGAAGAGATGTCTGTTAGGAGCCGCGGTGAGCGTGACAACATTCACCATTACAAGATGGCGCGGGCATCCTGTGCTCCCACAAGTAAACAACTAACTGTGCAGGTGCAAAAGGCAAAAGCACGCCAAAGTCACTGCCCATCCCGGGGCGTAATATGGGATAATGAGTGCAGCCAATTAGAAGTGAACACACCACTCTAGGGTATATATAGCAGTGCCTTTTCCAGGCTTGGGGTCTTCGGCTTCTGCTGATACAAGAATAAAGCCTCGTTGTAGTAACCACCTGAACACTGCCTCACGTGTCTCTTTTGCGGGCGAACGGGACTCGGAAGGGCTCGGAACAGAAGCCCTTCAACCTTTGCAAGTCTTTGGAATTTTGTAGACCATTATATAACACAGGCATTTCAATCTTGAAGGGATCAGCTGCTGCTTCTTATTTATACAGACCCTTAGATATGATTGCACAGGTGAGATGAACCCTCACTCTCTGAAGTCTCTAGTTTTTTCAGTCTACGATAAACCAGTGATGTATACACAGACTTAAGAAAACCAGTTTAAAAATTAATTTGTATGAATCAGGACATAACAGGAAGATATAAATATTTCAAAACCAGTGAGATTCATTAACCTATATTCCCTTCTTGATGTGAGGACAAAATAGAAAGGCATAGACAATTTAGAACAAGCATAAGTGATTTGATGAGAGAGCAAATAGGGTTCACACAGGAGCTGGGGACAATGTTCTCTAGGTCCTGGTATGGTGGTTGATTGCCAGATGCTTCTTAGGTGATGTGAGTGTGGTTCTCTTTGCCCATGGGGATCTTTGGCTGATGCAGTCCATGAGGACAAAGGGAGTAGAGACAACAAATGGGACAACAAATCAGAAGCCGAGTGAGTATTTATGGTGAATAACTCACACCAGGATGAGCTGTGAGGAGTCAGATCAACTTCACTATGTATGATTTAAGGCTTATATAGTTTTAGGGGGACCGATCATAGGAACATCTAGGATGGGCAAAGGTCATTGACTCAGGGCTTAGTGTACCAAAATGCTCCATTAGTATGGGGAAGCATTTCAAGAATCTCATGTGCTGGCTGAATGGGTTATCAGGAGAAAAAATTTATCTGGAAATTTATCTGACAGAGGCTACATGATACTCCTTAAGTAGAGGTATGTGTGTTGGGGCTTAGAATTCCCCAGACAGGGTCAGAGAAGGAAGAAGAAGCCATACATGAGGGTGGCCTTCCATACTAAGCCAAGCTAAGAAGCTATCTAGTCATGGTGAACCTTGACCTTAATAAGCAGAGTTTTCCCACATATGAGTTTCATTGTTCTTAGGGAAATCAAGGAAGGGTATTGAAAGCAGTTGTGCACATTTTGGACAAATCTAGTTCTTATTGTAGATTATTAAACTGGAGAGAAAATGTTGTTACATATACTGGGTTGGCAAGGAACGGACAGAGAGACCTCATTTTTAAAGTTTCCAAGGTAGATTTTTAAGTCTTCCAGTTTCCTTCAAGGGTCTAGCATGTTGAAGACTGTACGTACAAGCATTATTTTTGAGGATCATCCATACTTCAGAATCTGTTACTAAAAATGAATTAAAGCCTGGTTACAGCGTGACTTAAATTTCTTGAAGAACAAAGTGGTGATTATCTTCAGGAATTGCCTCCAGAATTAGTACACAGGTGGTGGTGTCTTACTAACGGACATACTTATAAGCTAGCTCTATGAGGGTAGTGATAGTGACAGTATTAGAGATCATAGTCTCTAATACTATGTACAAAATATTACTCTTTCCGAAAGAAACAAGATTAGTAAAGGGGCATGACAACTGTTTACATTTATGTTAAATAAGCCTATGGCATCCCCTCTGGACACCCAGTCAGCAAGCAAATTGTTTCCTTCTCATTTCCTATAAGTCCTGTCTGTATCAGCCCAATGGGAGTGGTATTATCAGAGCTTGTCATTTCAGAGGGCTTCACAACGTGGCATTTTGCAAAGGCATGATCCCATTGATTTCTGCCACTGTTGCACTTGCTCAATAAAGGTACTAAGCTTAAGACTTATGTTATGAGAAGTTATGTTATGAGAAGAGCCTCGAGTGGAGTAGAAAGATGAATTGTTTACATTGAATATTCAGCATCATGAAAATTCATTACTGGACTTTTATAAGAATTCCCTTTTCTTAATCATGAGGAAACTGGAATTTTAAGCAGAGTTATTTCCAAATCCATATTTTCTGTAATGCTGTGATGTATTCATTCAGTTCTTTGCTAAGATTATTTTTAGAGCAAGACACAGATGATATTCCATTTTAATGCTGACTGAGGAAAGGGTATAATGCTTTTTGAACTCTTTTCAAATAGGGTCTATGATGGGCATTGATACCACATTCATAGAATTTAGAATTACTAAAAGATCCTTTTACATTCTTTTGGAGAAAGAAAAGATTTATTTAATTATATTAAAACAATATCACCATTACAAAAGAAATATATATGTATCATGAAAAGCTTACAATTGACAAGATAAATGAAAAATATCATTAATAATTACAGCACATTGAAATAATGTTTCTATTCTGATGTTAAGGTTTTAGTTTAAGACTTTTCAATATACATACATATATGTGTACATATGTTTAGTATAGATATAACATTAAAATATAAAATAATTTTGTAGTCTTATGTTCTGGCTTTAGTTTGAGACAGTAAAAGACATATGTCTTGACATATTTATGTATACATCTAAATATGCAACACTATATAGTGTTAAAACATAAAACAGTTACCTATGAAACGAAGAAACATTTAGTCCATAGTTTTCACTAAACAACAAATTAGAAAGATATTCAGCACAACAAAATTATTTCTACATTCTAATTTTAGGTGAATCTTTGATATTACACCTTTGAAATAATGTAATTATTCAAGTGATTTATTTTAATGGCTGCAAAGGATAGACCTCATTTCTTCTTCTGTAAATAATGCTATTAGATACATTTATTTAAAACTAAACTATTCTCTTAAGGTCAATAGCTATATGTTTTCAACCCCATCAGAAATCCAGAATGACTGAGTTAACTATAATTGTGGGAAGCACAAATCATAGTTTCTAAAACTTAGCCAATTTATAGAGACCTCTGAACACCTGGACACTTGCTCTACTTCAAAACGTTGGAGCATCTGTTCTTCTGCCTTCTGGCCCAGGATCATCTGACAGACCTTAGTGCTGCAGAATTATTAAGGGCTGATTACTCTGTCTAGGCAGATATAATCAGTCGACTATTCTGCAAGTGTGTCCTTTTCTGGACAGTAATTTGTCTGTAGAAGGAAAGTGGCAATTCTTGCCTAGTGGCTGTCTCACCACAACTGGAGTAACTCCAAGGACATTCATCCTAAAGCCAGGTTCAGAACTAAATGTTTTAGTTAGAATAGATGACAGAGGAGCTGGTTAGTCAACAAAAGGATGGACTGGGTATTAGGACTATCCTGTACCTCACTGGTACAAATTGGCATAAGTATGCTCTAATTGTATTTTGAGAGAAAAGTTTCATTTTAACAGGAAGGGTGATGTGTAGGAGGAGCTAAGGTAGGAGGAGTACTGAGAGGAAAAAAAGGAGTAAGAAGAGGAGAAGAAGAAGGAGAGGAGAAGCTAGGTGATGAAAGAGAGAAAGAGGGGGGAGACAGGGAGGCAGATATTCATGTATCTCCACCAGTCAAAGATAGTTGTTATATCTAGGTTGGTCAGTGGGTTACACCACTGATTGAACAATTCCAAACTTATAAAGCCTATGATTAACATTATTTTAAAAAAATGTATAAATGCAAAAAGGAAAAGGGGGCATGGGATAGGGGTTTCCTAAGGGGGGTGGTGGCGGGGAATGGGGATAGGGGATGCCATCTGAAGTGTAAATAAAATATCTAATAAAAAAAGAATAAAAACAGTAAAAAATAAAACTAAACTATTTAAAACTGGACTTTCTTTACTTTCTTTGCAATGTGTTTTTGTCTTTTGTTTCCTTTTATAATCTGAGTTGATTTTTAGCATCTAACCTTATTCTTGCATTTTATTGACAGTGATCTAGGACATGGGAATCTTTTTGCTTTGGGAATTATTGCCTGAGGCTCGTGGGAGTCTGTCTTATTTTAAGTTTGCAGAAGCTGAGTCATATATAATGAGAAACTCAGATAATATTTTAAGCAGAAGTTAACTTGTTCTTCCTTTTTAAAAGGAATTGTTGTTGGGGGATCTTCCCTTACATGGCTTGAAGGTACAGGCCCCGTCTATTCAACTGTTAATTCTGTAGGGGCAGAGAGGCAAAAGCTGGCAGGATTTAGGTATTGTTATTTCTATGGCCCATCGCCAGTTTTATATCTGTAAATTTTTGTCCTTCCCCATTGTCTAAAGGCAACCTAAGAGGTGGAGTGGTCCTTGTCTTGCTGATTGATTTAGGCTGATTTTTTTTTTTTTTATACTAAAGAGTTTACTGTCAGGACTTGGGATAGAAAGTATGTGTGTGAAACTTCTGGGCAGGGGAGGGAGGGAGGGAGAGAGAGAAAGAGAGAGAGAGAGAGAGAGAGAGAGAGAGAGAGAGAGAGAGAGAGAGAGAGAGGCACAGACACAGGCAGAGTTGGGAGATGCAGAAGGCAAGCAGAAGGGAAAAACAGAGCTGTATGAAGGTCATGAGAACCATGATGAGACAAGATGGTGGAAAAATTAGGATAAGTTTATGTAAGCTAGCTGAGAGAGACTGCCTCAGCACGAGGTCAACAGATTTAAACTGTGAAACTGTCTCTGTGTCTTATTTAAACCATAAGATGGACTGCGAAAGCCCTGCAATAAATTGTTTTCAAATGTATGCATGTGAGTGCGTATGTATTTATGCATGGGTGAGTCAAAATGTCTGAGAGTGGAAGATCCTCTTGAGCTAGAATTACATGCACTGGTTAGCTAACTAATATGTGCGCTGGGAATCAATCTCTGTTCCTCTCTAAGATCAGTAAGTGTTTTGAACCACTGAGACATCTCTCTAGGGCTATAATTATTTTTTTCTTGAACAAGTGAATGGTTGAATAAATAGGCAGAAGAAAGGAATGAAAGATGAATGGAAACTGAAGACCTTTTATTTATTTTTATTTATTTTATGCATATGAGTACCCTGTAGCTGTCTTCAGACACACCAGAAGATGGCACTGGATTTCATTACAGATGGTCATGAGCCACCACATGGTTGCTAGGAATTGAACTCAGGACCTCTGAAAGAGCAGTAAGTGCTCTTAACCATTGGAGCCATCTCTCCAGCCCTGAAGAACTTTTAAAAGAAAGTTTTTCCTCAGGTTGTTGTAGGGGTTCATTTTCACCTGTTGTTGGGGAGAGTTTGTGTAAGAATTCACATCAGTTTGTGTCCCTGAGCACTTTAATCAGTACAAGTGACATCATAGGCAGTTGTTGAGAACTGCACTGGCCCAAGTTTGGGGGCCAAAATGTCGGGGACCACTCTGTCAGTGCTGGAACCCGCACTGCCAAAAGCCTTGGGGGCTAAATTGTTGGAGCTCGCACTGCCCCAAGCTGCTTCAGTCCTCAGGTCAGGGTTCAGCAAGAGAGAGAGTGAGGACTGACGTGAAGAATGGAGACCAGACAGAGTGTGATTCAATCCCGTTTATTCTTCAGTCTCTCTTCCTAGTCCAAGTCCCAAGTCTTGAGTTTCTAGTCCCTAGTTCCTAGTCCCTAGTGCCTCCAAGTTCCAAGTTTTCAGTTCCAAGTTCTAGTCTCAAGTCTCATCCAAGTACAAGTGTCTAATTCCTAGTTCTCTTTCCAAGTCTCGAGTGTCTAAGCTCAAGTGCCTACTACCTAATGCCTAATACTTAATAATCTCTTTTGTCTGCCTCTCATTTTTTATATGTCTCACTTCTAAGCCACGTCTCTAAGTCAAACCCTTAAGTCATGCCCTTAGGTCTTATCTCTAAATCACACCTTAAGTCTCACACACCCAAGAGAATATCCTGGGTATCTAAAACAAGATGTTATCACAGTGTGCTCAGCTGTTGTAGGCTGTTGGAATCAAGTCTCTTGTCAGGGTATATGGCTCAAGATGGCTGCAAGGATGATAGCCACCTTCTGTTGGCTCCCCACAGGCAGTGTCTAATCTGAGATGCAGTAAAGGAAGAGCCATATAGGGGAAACTGTTATAGACCCATCTGTTTGTTCTTGCTACTATGAACCATAAATTAGTCTCTTTGGTGTAAATATTATATTAAGCTGTTATTTTGTGTGTCTAAAGATATAAGAGAAGCTTTAGTAAGTTACACCATGAAATAGTAGAAATGAGTCTCTGCCTGAGGAAGATAATGAAGACCAAATCCACAGAGATGAATTTTCAGTGTAGTGAGCACCAAAATAAAATCATCACAAGAGACTTCATTTTTATTCAATTAAATGAGTCTTTTTCCATACCCTTTCTGTTTCAGAGAAGGAAGGCAGTACATTTTGGATCTAGAATGTCCTCAGAGCCTATATATGAAAGGCTGAGCCCCTAGCCTGGAACTATTGGGGTATGATAGAACCTGTATAAGATGGTTTCAAGTGAAATGATTTATTCAGGGTTATAAGTGTAACCATGAAGAAGATAGTGTGACCCCAGTTCCGTTCATTCTTTTTCCTCTCTCTCACTTCCTTACTAAGAACTGGTTGTTCTTGCTCTGCTTCGTGGTTCCACAATGCTGTGTTTCTTCACAATGGGTTCCAAAGAAACAAGTGAAGCAATCATAGACCAAAACTGTCAACACTGAGCCAAAATAAACTTTTCCATATGTTGATTATCACAAACACATGTAATGGTAACAGAAAACCAATATTGATGCATTTAAAACTAAGATATTAGTTTAAGAATAAACACATCTCTGCATTATTTCTTACATATATAGCAGGTAGGTATTGTCTTGACTTCTATGGCAGTTGCTTCCTCTGTACTTCTCCAAAACAGATTAAAATACACTTAATATACCTAGCTTAGCAGGGTTCCTAGTACACCAACACAACATACTACCAAATATTGGTTGCTTTCCTTCTTGATTATCTTGATTACTGGAAACTTTAGCTTTTTCCTACTGCCTAAAATTGTGAGAAAATACAAGTATAGTTTATTCATAGTCTTGAACAGATAAAAATCCATTTATCCTGAAATTTTAAATAAATACATATTTTTTTTGAACCATCAGTAAGCTGAACCGTCTTAAACTCTTATCTTCAGACACAGAAAATGACAGTCCAATATAATCTTGGTATGAAGAACCTCAGTTCTGTTTTGATTTATGCTGAATATACATTTCTTCACTAGAGTCTGCCTTCTAAAGATGGGTACCACTTTCATACATAATCTTTATCTACCCATATACAAGTTGATGCTTATACTGTTCAGTGAGGCATAGCATTTTGATCAACTGGGAATATTAATACCTCTACTGAAAGCTAAACTAGAAATATGAGCATGAACAACAGTGTCAGACAGGATGATGCTGGAATCATATGGCTTTGCCCTGTGGAAGACCTTAGGGATTCTTCATAGACTTCATTTATACATCTTTATGTTGATAGTCAGAAAGTGTTATTGTGAAAGAAAATCAGTTCTCTTGTTAAGATAGTTTTCAATTATGGTGAATGAAGTTTATACCCTAAGTCTACTGGTATCAAGACATCAATACACTTTGGCTATCAAAGGGATATGGAGGCTGTAAAGGTTGTAGCATGGATAATGGAGTGGCTAATGTCCTGTGATCCCTGAACCAGTATCACTAACTTTATCTGAGTACCTATTAGAAATGTAAAAACCACTGGATATGACTGAGACTAATTGAATTAGAAAGCAGGGGGTTTTATTAGTTATTTTTCTGTGACTGATAAACCATTGTGATTAAGAGCAAGTTGAAAAAGAAATTATTTAATTTGGCTTATGGCTCCAGAAGAATAGAGTCCATCATGGTGGACAAGACATTGCACTGCTTCAGAAGAAGTAAGCAGAGCCATCACATTTTTCTACACATGTGAGTCAGAGAGCAAGAAGAGGTTATAAAACTCAAAGCCTGCTCAGAGTGATGTATTACAAAAGGTCCCTCCTCTTAAAGTTTCCCTAACCTTCATACACAGCAACATCAGCTGGAGAACAAGTATTCAAATGTATGAGCCTACAGGGCCATTCTCATTCAAACTACCACACAAGTGAAGTTTGGGAAACATAAAACAATAGTGGTTAAGATTCATAGCTTCTTATTTACAATGAAACAAGTAGTGGCGTTCTCTCTGTATATTGTATTAGAGATTGGTCTGGCTGGGTTATCCAGCTTGCTGTCAATCTACCTTATATACTTAGTAATATAATGAGGATAACTTTCAATGAAAACCAAGAAAACCTGTATTTGAGTTTCATCTCTTCTAAGCCTTCATTTCTTATCTATAAAATTATGAGAGTTTTAATATCCCTGTTTATTTCCCAAAGGGTTAGAGAAAAACAAGCATGATAATATCGGAAATACCATTACTTATAAGGCTCTTGATGTTTTCAATCTCTGGAACCTTAAGTGGAAAGGATGTGTGAAGTTGTTATGATGAAATACATTTTACTGGTAGATATAACACATTTTCTAGCACAAAGAAGGAGCTGAACACATCTTTTATTTAACTGGCAAGAGTAAATAAATAGATTTTCTTATGTTATCTGTATTCTAGCCTTTGAAAGAATTTTATCTTTCTGTGGAATGTTATCTTTCATAAATTTTTATTTATGTTTAAATTTTCTCAGACAAAATTTAAGTGATTTAAAAGTATTTATGCAATACTTACTCCATTCTACATTCTTGGTTAGTATCTGGGTTAGTGGCCAGTCTTTCCTCAAATAGAAAAATTCAGTGATATTGAAGCATGTTAGTTCTCTGATAGCAGTTTCTGAGAGATGGGTAGATTTTACTGATCTACAGATGGTATAATCCTTATGGTTCAGTTGGTCTCTGGAGATAGCTCAGTAATGACTGCCTTGTCACCAAAAAAACCCAATTTGATCTTCAGAACACATATTTAAAAGGCTGGTTCTAGTGGCACATGCTTATAATTTCTGTGCTGTAGAGGTAAAGACAGGCAGATCCTTGGGGTCACCTCCCAGTCAACCTAGTCTACTCAGTGAATTCCAGACCAGAGAGAAATCTGCCTTAGAGAAAAAAGAGAAACAACATCTAGGTTGGCTTCAGGCCTACTTTTCACATTCATATGCACATATGTATATATACACATGCACACATACATACACGAACACAAACACACACACACAGAGCCACAGAGGGGAGGAAGGGAGACAGAGAGACAGAGCTCTGTAGGAATTTGTGGAAATAGAGGAAACTAAAAATGGTTTGACTTGGGATAAAGTGCTCACATAGGGGGTCTGTGAGAAAATAACATATTTAGTGTCACATATAATTATTTTCAGGTGTTGTAAAGACATCTGAAGATAGAAATGGCTGATTGTCAATTGGTTTACACATTAAATTGAAGAGATGGAAATTATTACATGGGTTTAGCATGCAGAAATCAGCATATATGAGTTACTATTTTTGAGATAAATATAATATAAAACTCTTCAAGGAAGAGATATTGTGATATATGAGTCCATCACCATTTTCATTGGCCTCCAGAGGTTCCTATTTAAAGACACCAGGTAAGCATGCTCTTCCAGTAATAGAATTTGATCACGTTAATCCATTATCTTCCATCACTGAGATGTGGATGTACATGGAGGTGGTGATATATCCTCATGTATGATGCTAAGAGTTCATTCTCAAGAGAAGTGTCTAAGTCATACCAGGTGTGAGAGAAATCTTCACTTGCTTTACTGGAAAGCTTGTCTTTTATCCCAGATCAGCAATCTAAGAAGAATGATGACTTAACAAACATGCCCTTGTTCACATACTGACTGAACTAAGTTGGGTCAATACTTTAATGTGAGTTCTACAATTATGAATGCTGATAGCATTTCTTGACACTGTGCTGTTTCTTAAGAGAACACATAGCACATATTTTATTTTAGATTGACTGCCCTTGAAGGCCCATTTAATATATAAAGCTCTAATCACTCTTCAAAACATAGGTCTTTTCAGATGGCAGAGCCCCTGATTGCTGCCCGTTACTCTCATCCTTCACCTTCACTTTGTTTGCTCTCTCATCATGTATTGATCCCTGAAAACTTGCTCAATGAGGTTGGGATGTTATAAAACGTATTTGTCTTAAGACATAGACACTACATCCTTTCATTAATTATCTTTTCTTAAAGTTCCTTCACCAATAAGTTTTAAATAATAAAATAGTACAATAGAATTACAAATAAGAATTAAATCATGGATTCCAAGTTAAAAGTAGTTTTAATTATTATCAAGCCTTTCTTCTTCTTCTTCTTCTTCTTCTTCTTCTTCTTCTTCTTCTTCTTCTTCTTCTTCTTCTTCTTCTTCTTCTTCTTTTTACAAAATTATTTACATATGTGTGTGTGTATGTGTGTGTGTCCCTGTTTTTGTGAGTTTATATAATGGATGGGCAGATGTCTTCTGAAGCCAGAAGAGCTATTTAAAAAAAAAAAAACGGATTCATGAAGTTCTTAGGCAAATGGATGGAACTAGAAAATATCTTCCTGAGTGAGGTCATTCAATCACAAATGAACACATAGGTAGGCACTCACTGATAAGTGGATATTAGCCCAAAAGCTTGGAGTACTCAAGATACGATTCACAGACCATGTAAAACTCAAGAGGAAGGGAGATCAAAGTGTGGGTGCTTTGGCCCTATTTAGAAGGGGGAACAAAATACTCAAGGGAGGAAATACAGAGACAAAGTATGGAGCAAAGACCGAAGAAAAGGCCATTCAGAGACTTCCCCATCTGGGGATACATCCCATATAAAGTCACCAAATGCAGACACTATTGTGGATGCCAAGAAGTGCATGCTAACAGGAGCTCTCTTCTGAGAGGCTCTGCCAGAGCCTGACAAATACAGAGGAGGATGCTCACAGCCAACCATTGGACTGAGCACAGGTCCTCAATGGAGGAGTTAGAGAAAGGACTGAAGGAGCTGAAGGGGATTGCAAATTTCATAGAAAGAACAACAATATCAACCAACTAGAACCCCCAAAGCTCCCAGGGACTAAACCATCAACCAAGGAGTACATATGGAGGGATCCATGGCTTCAGCTGCATATGTAGCAGAGGATAGCCTTGTATGACATCAATGGGAGAAGAGGCCCTTGGTCCTGTGAAGGCTCAAGATGCCCCAGTGTAGGGGAATGTGAGGGCAGGGAGGAGTGAGTAGGTGGGTGGGGGAACATCCTCATAGAAGCAGGGGAAGGGGGGATGGAATAGGAGGTTTTTAGAGGGGGGACTGGGAAAGGGGATAACATTTTAAGTATAAATAAAGAAAATATCCAACAAAAAGAAGAAAACAATGTAAATTGTCAAAACAAAGAAACAAACAAAAAAAAGAATTATCATTGCTAGATCAAATGAGCTACCACTTGAATTTTCATAATGATTTCTAAAAGCTTGAGCCTTTATGCCCTTACATATACTAATTTATTATTATTATTATTATTATTATTATTATTATTATTATTATTATTATTATTTTATGTATATGAGTACTCTATCTGCAGGCATACCTGCATGCCAGAAGAGATCATCAGAACTCATTACAGATGGTTGTGAGCCACCAGGTGGTTTATGGGAATTGAACTCAAGACCTCTGGAAGAGCAGCCAGTGCTCTTAACTGCTGAGCCACCTCTCCAGCCCACATATACTAATTTTAAGAGCAATTATTTTGTAGCATTCAAAACCATTTCCTAGCAATTCCATTTTCTTGTCTTGCTGAGGTTTCATTCTCTTGGCATAGTTGCAAATGCTTGTATTAAAGTAAAATATTTAGATAGAGACATACATGAAGGACTTTTTTGACATTCATACTGCTCAGTCTGAAGCAGCATTTGATCAATCGCTTAGCACACAGCAGGAAGAACAAACTAGATAACTGGGCCACAGATCTGGTTCAACCATACTCTAACTAGGATGACAAACAGATAATGACTTGATAATATATGTATAGTTGAGAAACCTTAACTTGCATCTAGAAGCTTACACTGAGATAAAACTGTAGAAATTGTTCCATTTAAGTCACCTTGGTCTTCATCATCTGCCAACTGCCATAATTATTACTGTCTGAAAAGATAAGAAAATTGAATAGCTAACAAAAAACAGAAGAGATGCTCAATCTTACTTACAAATCAGAAAATGCAATTCAAAAGAAATAGATCTAATTTTGTACTTAGTATTGGCAAAGATTCTTATATCAGATAATTCCTGGTGTTGGCCAAGATACAGAGGGGAGAAAACGTTACTCCTATTGAATGTAGAAAATCACACTTTATTCTGAGGAGCAAATTGCCAACATTGAAAATGAAGAATGAATATTCTATGGGAATCTAGTTGCCACTCACTCAGGGCAGACAAAGGTGAGAATGCTCAACCTTCCATTGCTTGAGTATGACCACAGAGGTGCCCACATTTAAGGGAATATATAATTAAGGGTTATGCAGGTCAGAAAACCAGATGGGCATATAATAAAACTCAGTGATGGGTAATGTTACTAAGAAATAGACAGATCAATAGTGCAATGGCATTATGTTAACTGAAACACTGTGTGAATAAGTTGCATGGTATTTGCATGTGTACACATATAAACAAAAGTGGCAATTGAATGGATAAAGAGTGCCCTGGCTTCTTTATTGTTGTGACAAAATACCTGGAGAAAAACTATTTAAGGAAGAAATGGTTTATTTGGCTCACAGACCAAGGTTGTAGCTCATCATTGTAGGGGGATTCAAATAGGCAAAAACTTGAAGTAACTGGTCATATCACATCCACAGTCAAGAGAACTAGCATGCAAGCATAGCTTGCTTTCTCCACTTTAGGTGCTTGTTCCTACCTCTATTAAGTGAATTAAGAAAATTCCTCACAGACCAGCCCACAGGCTGGCATAACCTAGACAATTTTTCAATGAGATTTCTTTCCAGGTTGTTGATTCTACCTTGTGTTCAGTCAACAATCAAAATAACAGAAATGGTTAGATGTCCCTTGAAATGAGGCTTAGTTAAGGACA
Source organism: Arvicanthis niloticus (assembly GCF_011762505.2). Classification (NCBI taxonomy): domain Eukaryota; kingdom Metazoa; phylum Chordata; class Mammalia; order Rodentia; family Muridae; genus Arvicanthis; species Arvicanthis niloticus. Next base: position 92,015,980 of record NC_047660.1, on the reverse strand, counting down.
CATTCCAAACATCTTTGAGCAGGATGATACAGGGGTAGGAGAGTAAAGGGAACTGAAATTGGCACAGGAAAAGGCAGTAAATTCAAACCTAGGAGCCTAACACACAGCCTTGATCATCCTGTGCTTTCTTAGGAAAGTGATTACTCAGTTTTCTGCTCTGAAGTCAAAATAGAAAGAAATGAATAAGTATACAAAGGAGGAAGTGAGGGAAGGACAGAGAAATATAAAGAGAAATAGGTATGCAACAGAATACTAGCTAAGCCTCTTTTTTTATATCTGCTCCTATCTCCTGAGGATCGCATAGACCACTCCCCCACAACCTTTCTTCCTCTACTTCTTGCTGTATACAGGCCCACAGATTTACTTTCTCTGTTTCCCCAGTCCTAATTCCCCAATCTCATTCTCCATTCTTGCAGCAAAATACTTGTGTCAGCTTTCCCTGCCTACCTGTTCCCATATCTTGTGGATACCCAAAATTTTCTTTTTCTAATGTTTCTTCTTTTACTTGTTGCTTTGTCTCATACCCCAACTCTAGCAAACACCTCTTTCCAACACAGGACCAATCCTCCCAGAGCAGACATACACCTCTCCTGCTGATTCTGAGGTCCAGTTCCCCCACACTCATTTCCAGCTCTGCAGCAGGAAGCCTACTGTGGTCTCCCTTCCCCTCTCCAACAGATCACAAAGACCTTTTCCTCTAATCTTCTTCCTGTGAACTCATCCACAAACTCGGTATCTCATCAGCAGGCATTCTCTGTGAACATAACAGGTGAGCAGGACAGAGAAACAGGAAACACACAGGCATCACACTCTAAAAATTCTGAAAACAGAAACCAAGGAACAAAGCATTCTCCAACAAAGACAAATCTAGAAATCAGCACCCAGACATATAATCATCCCCAAACCAGATGACTAGAGTCTAGTGTAAAAGAATAATCAATAACATCCAGGGTACTATGTCTCCACTAGAACCCTGAAATCCTACTACAGCAAGCCCTGAATATTTTAGTAGCTGAGGCAAAAGCAAAAGACCTTAAAACCAACTATATAAAAAATGATAAAGGTCATTAAAGAAGAAAAGAATAACTCTCTTAAAGAAATCCAAGAAAACACAGTTGAAGGAAATCAATAAAACTGTTCAAGACTTGAAAATGAAAATTGGATCAATACAGAAAACACATACTAAGGGAATCATGAAAATAAAAATTTTGGGAATTCAAATAGTAACTATGGTAGCAAGCTTCATCAACAGAATATAAAAAATGGAAGAAAGAATCTCAGGCACTGACGATTCATTCAGTAGAAGAAATGAATACATAGTCAAAGAAAATCTTAAATTCAAAACATTCTTGACACAAAACATCCAGCAAATCTAGGATACTATGAGATGACCAAATCTAAAAATATAGGTATATAGGAAGGAGAAGAACCTGGGATCAAAGGTTCAGAAAATGTCTTCAACAAAAGTATAGAATAAAATTTTCCTATCCTAAAGAGATGTCTATAAAGGTACAAGAACCATACAGAACACCAAATAGCTTGAACCAGAAAACAAGTGTACTTAAAATTTAACTTCCCTTTTAGCCTACCACCCACCAGAGTTAGTAGAAATGAAAGGTTAATATGTCAAAGGAGGGTGTGGACCTATTTACAAATAGTTTGTTGAAGCAAATCTACTCTGCATTGTCAGAATATCAGCAGTTTAGTTTCCACAAATCAGGAGCAGAAGCTCAATCCATTTGCAAACACCATTTATGAATCAGCAATGTCAGTTTGATTCAGAAGAAACCACAAGGCTCTGCCAATCAGCCTGAGTCCTTGGAAGCACAAGAAACTGCAAGAACACCATCAGAAGTCTTTTGATGTGTTTCTCTCTACGAAGTTATGACTAACGATGATCAGCAAAGAGTGGCTGAAATATTTAAAGGAGAGGTGTTCCTCAAATGTTTCCCACCAGAGTTCAGTGAGTCCTGTAGAAAAGAAGACAGAAAGATTATAAGAACCAGAGGAGATGGAAGGCACCAGGAAAACAAGCCTGTCGGTATCAACTAAACAAGGAGTATGACTTCACAGAGACTGAAGCAGCAAATCCAGGGCCTATTATGTGTCTGTACCAGGTCCTTTGCATATAAACTATAGCTATTAGCTTAGTATTTTTACAGGTCTCCTGACTGTGAGACCAAGTGTGTATCTGACTCTTGTACCTGCTCTTGGGACCTTTTCCATTCTGTTGGGTTATCATGTCCAACTTCAATATCATAGCTTTTGCTACATTTACTGAATTTTCTTTTGCCGTATTTGGTTGTTATCTCTTAGAAGCCTGTTCTTTTCTAATGAAAGCCATAAGAGGTTTGATCTTTAGGGTTGGCAAGATTAAGGGGAACTAGGAAGAGTAGAGGGAAGGGCTATAATCAGAATATATTGTATAGGAAAAGATTCTATTTTAAACAAAACAAAACAGATATGCAAGTTCTGGAAATTTTGTCAAAGCCTTACAAATGTTAGTTACTAATGATAAAGTTATAGGAGAACATCATAGTCACTGCTGCCTATAAATATTTTATGAAATTGAAAAATAAAACACAGATATGGCTGCTATTAATTAATCATCATTCCATTGGTGGCATTCATCAGGCATGCCTACTCTGCCAATATCTACCAGCCACTGGCAAGACATTCAGATTTTACTACTTCGGGGAAAGATATTTTCTGTTTTCTTGCTCATAATTGCCTAAACAGTTTGACAAAGCAGGATATCAATTCATTTTGTCTAAACTAAGTAGAAAAGCTCTGGCAATTGTCTTCATTTAAAATAAGTATGGTCTTGACCATCATAATATTTAAATTGTCTTCATGGAAGAAAACATTCTACTTGGTTCTCCATGACATGAAATATGAGACTGTACTACAATAACCACCTGCAAAGGTTTACCACAAAAGACTGGCCTGCTCTTCACAGACTGCTCTCCTTTGCTTTACTTTCATGGGGCTTTTTTGAACTGAATTCTCTTTCATGTGCAAGCAAGTGATTAGATCCTTTTATGATCTGGATACAGGTAGGTGATCAGAGTTGAAATTTCAGGATTCATATCAATAATATTTGCTTTTTTCAGGGGTCACATAAGGCTCTGTAAGATGTCATTGGTCTTAAAAAAAAAAAAAACATTGCCTTAAGAAAGATGGATACTTTCAAGTGCTAACTAAGTGTATCATAGGAAGCCAGTGTCACCTGATGAGACACCCAAAGGAAACATCCAAACAGTCCTCCTTCACAGGAGCTCCTACATACTGATTTTGGGGAGTGCAAATTGGTGCAAATTTTCTAAAGAATTATATTCAAATTATTTCTTGAATATTTAAATGCACCTACATTTGGAATAAGCAACCTCAGCACTTAGACTATTTTTTATAGTTTGTAGGTCTATGTTAGCCAGCATAGGACTGTATATAGTATATGACTTTTCATCTTGTCTAGAATCTTATTTTCTGTAATTTCATTTACTCTGAATGGATGACTGAAAATATGAAGTGGAAAATGACAGAACTAATTCACAAGTTTTAAATTCCATTATAAATAATGTGATTAAAAACTTGTCTAGGATAAAAATAATCTCCTTGTTTAGCATATGCATGTGTGACATAGTTTGGCAAGAAAAAGAAAGGAGATAAATGGGGGGAGGGAGAGGAGAAAGAAAAAAGAGAGAGAAATTGAAAGGAGGGAGAGAAGAAGGGAGAAGAGGAAGAGACTACAATTAATTTTATTATGTGTATTTTTATAATTGTTTTATTTACAATGTTATTATTATTCATCTTTTATTGTGTCACATTGGAAATCTCTATCATAGATTGTGTTAGTTTTTTGACAACTTGACATTAACTCGAGTCATTTGGGAAGAGAAGCCCACAACAGAGAAAATGCCCCCATCAGAATAGCTTGTAGGCAAGTATATGGGGCATTTTTAAAAATTAATGATTAATGTAGGAGGGTCCACTGGGGGACAGTGACATTCATGGACAAGTGGTCCTGCATTTTATAAGAAATCAGGCTGAGGAAGCCATGAGGAACAAGCCGGTAAGCATCATTGAAACATGGTCTCTGCTTCTTTCTCAGGTTCCTAACTTGAGTTCCTGCCCCAACTTTCTTTCATGATGGACAGTAAACTGTAAGCCAAAAGAAACCATTTTCTCTACAGAGCTTTTTTCTTCAAGGTGTTTGTCACAGCAATAGAAAGAAAGCAAACTAGGACATAGATACATATGGCCAGGAAATATGTAGCACAAATGTGACTCTATACCGTCCACAGCTTTAGGTATTTAGTGAAGGTTTTAGAACATCTTCCTTGTAGAGAAAAAAGAAGTAGTATATGTGTTTATTCTTCAATGTATTATTCTATCTTACTGAAACAATAGACAAAATCCTCGAGTATATTGTGTTATTAATGGGAAGTATGATAGAAGATGCACAGAACAGAATTTCTGAAGAGCAGACATAAAATGCCAACATTGTTGAATCTAGGTGGAGAATAGATGGGTGTTTATTTTGCTATTTTTATTTTTATTCATGTTGAAATGTTTGATAACGAAAAATAAAAAACCAGGATCCATTAAGAAGAAGCTGAGCAAATAAATTATGATCTTCCTACACAATGATAATTTTGTACTTGTCAGATATGTCAAAATAAGTATCAGGTACATCTTCGGTAAGGTTATAAATGAGAGAAAAGTATTCATTCCATGTATAACATTTGCAAAGTTAGTTGTTTTAAAATAAGGCTTCTTGGTCTTCTCATATGTGAGCAAGCAATTGCCACACCCTCTCACTGCTGCACAGCCCACTGACCCCATGCTTTTTCCCTCCCAAGGTGGATTATATCTTTTCAAACACTTAGTCAATAGCAACAACAACAACAAGAGCAACAGCAACATCACCCCCACCAAAGAAAACAACACTGAACAAAAGAAAGACAGCTGTATGCTCTTCACAAGTTGCCACTTGCAAGATATTTTAAAACAATAATGAAAAAAGAATAGATTGGCACAAAGAGAAATGGGATGATTGCTAGTATCAATCTGGCCATGTAGATTGGATTATTTTATAACTGGCTAATGGAAGGATTTAGAGCTGAGACCTAGCAGAGGCTTAGACTGCTCTATACACACACTGCCTTGGCTCAAAAGATTAGAATGTCAATTGTAATTTAGGAAGTAGGCTATGGGTGTAAGATGTTGGAAGGACACAGGAGCTCTATCAGTGCTGAGATCATGGCAATGCATGCTACATTTTGTTCACAAATTTGGCTGTAGTGTGCCCATGTTCTGAAAATTTGTGTGAGGCTTATATAAACCAAAAAAAAAAAAAAAAAAAAAAAAAAAAAAAAAAAAAAAAAAAAAAAAAAAAAAAACCAATCAACAAAAAGAAGACATGTGACATACATTTATTTATTTATTTATTTATTTATTTATTTATTTATTTATTTAAGGAAATGTCAAGCTAGTGGAAATTTAGGCTGTGGACTGGTTATTGCTCAGTGCTCTTATCCAGATTTACTGTGAGAGAGCCAGAATGTAGAGAAGAAAGACATAAGAAAATGTGCAGTTTGGTTGGAAAAGTAGTCTGAAACCATAGTTGAGAGGAGGAAAAGTATAGATAAAGAAGCTATAATTGTTACAGAGATTAGTACCTTTAAGAAGATATTTGAATTTTCTGCTAGGACAGTAGAAAAGAATACCTAAGGAAAAGACTCCACCCATGGACAGCTCCTAGATACAGAAACACAAACCAATTTGAAAAAAAAGTCTTTAAGAAGACAGAGCTCTATGATATTCTGTGGGACAGATATCCAGTGATGTGCCTTGCCAGGCTTCCCTGTGAAGGCCCACAGAGGCAGCTGCAGCTGTGATCCCAGAGAACCCAGCTATATCACGAGCTGTCAGTGGAAACAGATGTTGTCCACATGGTACTGGGTCTGCAGGCATAGAGGATTAAAAATGATCTGGTTCTGCTTGCTAGCACCACAGATCAAGCAAAGGTTGATTGGATTCCTTGTATGGAGATCCTGATTGGGTTGTATATGATTGAGAAAGTGAGGCTCTAACATGCAGTGGAAATATGCAGATATTAGAGATGCCAGAAACATAGGTTGTTCTTCAACGCATGCTGCAGACAAGCAGAGCTTACCCAGGAGGGAAGTCACATGTGCCAAAGCAACAAAATGAGAGGGATGGAGCTCCCCAAACCTATTGAAAGTTATCTTGAAAGCCTAAGATGATGGCTGGATCTGAAACTATGAGCTTTGTTGCTTATTCTGATGGATGGTCTGACTTGAGTCAAAGGTTTTCTTGCTATTGTTCCCATTCCTCACTTTTAAATGGGAGTGTTCAGTCTCTATAACTATATATAGGAAGTATAGAACTTGGCTTTTCATAAAGGAGGAGGGAGATGGGATAGGGGGTTCTAGGGAGGGGAAATGGAGAAAGGGGATGGCTTCTGTATTGCAGTAAATAAAGTATCCAATAAAAAAAGAACTTGGCTTTTTTTTCTGTATCTTCTTTTCTAATTTCTCTCTCTCTCCCTCTTCCCCCCTCGTGTGTGTGTGTGTGTGTGTGTGTGTGTGTGTGTGTGTGTGCATGTTGTGCCTGTGACTGTGGGTAAATTTGCCTGTTCATGCAGGCATGGAGACCAAAGGAGGACACTATGTGCCCAATTTTATCACTCTCCACCTTAATCCTTTGAGACAGGGTCTTTCATTGATGGTAGACCAGCAAGTCCCAGAAATCTCATCTTTGTCCCACTCTCATTGAAGGGGCTAAAGGTACTTGAAGCCCCATCTGGCTTTCTATGTGTATGTCTCTGACTTGTGTTTGGGTCCTCATGATCAAACAGCAAATGCTTTTACTTTAGGAGCAAGGAACTATCTATTGTAATGAGGTTTCATAATTAAAAGAATGCCCTAAGTCTCAGAAGAAGCTCCGTACTTACACTTTAACTTTTTTATTTCTTTATATGTATAAGTGTTTTGCCTACATGTTGTCTGAGTACTATCTGTGTGATTGGTGCCTCCAAAGGCAATAAATTTGTGTCAGAACACCTGAAACTGGAGTTACAATTGGAGGTATGCTGCCTAGGTTTGGTCTGGGAACCAAACCTAGGCCCTTTGTAAGCAGCAAGTGTAAAGACACAACAAAGGGGTCTCAGACCCCAACATTTACACATTTGAATGGTGTTGGAAGTGGTAGCTGGTATGGATACTTCCATAGTTGTACTACGTTCCTTTCACAGTTTGGGGTGGCCGTGAACAGTCTGTCCAGGATTGGAATCAACATCTCCACAAGCTCATATGTTTTAAAATTTTATCTCCACCTGGTGCTACTTGGGAAGTTGTGGAATCTTTAAGAGGAAGTAATGTCTGAGCTCTGAGCTCTGAGTTTTATAGTCCTGTCTAACTGTCTCACTATCTCACTATCTCACTTCCTGTCATTTCTCTGTATCTTACTCCACTGAGCTGTGAGCAATCAGCTACAACATGTTTCTGACACTCCCTCATGCCGTCCTCACATGATATACTGTATCTATTCAAACCATGAACTAAAAAAAAATGCATTCTCCTTTAAAATTATAAAAAACAGTGAGATGATGTAGCCATGAGAGCACATCAAGAAGATACCTCCTGCTGGGAACAATTAGAGATGATTGGAAAATAAGAGCAAAACCAAGGTATAAGATTACCAAGTCTTATAGAGAAGATAATCTTGAAGTAGCTGTTCTTTTCTTTTTGGCATTTGCTTTTCCTTAGTATTGAGCAAGACTTGAAGTAGAAATACATAGGGAGAACTTAGCAGGCAGATCAGAAAGAAACCAATAGGAACCATGAGGCCATAGGTAGACATAAATTGAAGTTTGTGGATGCAAAAACAGCCAGATCATGTGATAGCCTGGTAAAAAGAGAGACACAAATAAGCAAAATAAGCAATTACATTATGTGACTAGTTTTTGTTCTTGAGACATGACCCCCCCTCCTCTCTCTCTCTCTCTCTCTCTCTCTCTCTCTCTCTCTCTCTCTCCCTCTCATTTTCTCTCTGAGACAGGGTTGTGTGTGTGTGTGTGTGTGTGTGTGTGTGTGTATGTGTGTGTTCCTGGCTGTTGTAGACTTGCCCTGTAGAATAGGCTGGTCTCTAACTCAAAAATATTTGCCTGCTTTTATATCCGAATGCTCCAGCAGAGCCCAGCTAATTTCTCAGTTTCTTAATTCTATGTGTGCTGAGATGCTAGGTAGAAAGATCACAGATCCAGAACTAAGTTTTCTATACTCTCATGGGTGAGATAAAATTATTCCTTTTGTAAGACTGCTCAGAAAGCTACAGGCTGTGGGTAGAGATGAGTTTGAGAAAGTAAAACTTTATAAAACCTATAACTCAACTTAAGAAATCTCAGTCCCTGAATGGATGAAGTGCAGCTCAGCTAAGAAAACAGCTTCAGAAAACTCTGCTTACCTTGTACAACATCCAATAATCCATGAGAAATTACTAGACTTTCCAATAACTAAGAACACAAGAGAAAAAAACGACCTACTGAGGATCCAGGTATTACAGTTATAAAATACGCACTAAAAATTGCTATGGTCTCTAGTTTTAAAAACAGATAATACATAATTTTATTAAAAGGAAACACAGTTGTAGTAACACAAAATTTTAAGTCTTAGCTACTTTTTTAGTTGCCATGATCAAATCCCTGACAAAGCCAGCTTCTGGAGGAAGTACCTAGTTTGACTCACCTTCTGAAGTTATACACTTCATCATGGCAAGGGAGGCGTGGTAGAGCATGGGGTCACTTGTACCTGGAGTCAGGAGGCACCAGGAAGTGAATGTTGAGTGTTCTACCCAATTTCTCTTTTTTTATTCAGCACGAGATCCCAATCTTTTAAAATGGTGCAGGACACATTTAAGATGGCTCATCTTGGCTCAGTAGTTATCAAGTCTAGGAAGCTCTCACTGATATGCTGATTATGTATCTAGAAATAGTGGGGTGAGTATTTTCACTATAAAATGTCTTTACTGAAGCAGAGAGGAGAAACAACACAGAAACTATCTGAGTGCAAAAGAGTCCTGATGCATGTCAAAAGATGCTAGCAAACACATGTGCAGTTCCCATGGTGATGGGTAGAAAGAACAAGGCAAACAATCCATAGGAAATCATGGCTCTGTATTTTCTAGAAATTTGAAAAAATTCTCTATAGATTTAATAATTCTTAGAACTTCAATCATAAAGATACAGAGAAAAGAACATATATGGCGTTATCAATGGTCAAAACCATGGAGAAAACAAATCTTTAAAAAAACAAACAAAACAAAACAAAAAAACAACTAGAAACAGGTAACCTGAAACAGGAAATCTGTAAGACTGACAGCTGTCATCCCAAAAGAAATGAAGGAAAACAGAATTCAATGGAAATGTGTCTTTTAAACAAAATTAGAAAATAAAAGCAACCTAGCAATCTGATTCTGTAAACACTAGGAGCGTCTTCTCCTCTGCTACTCTTGATTGAAGCCAGAGAATTTCAAATGCTGGGATAATATTATTATCCCTATAATATTTTAAGGGTAAATTAAAGATGTTTCCACATGAACAAAACTTAAATTTGAGAACATTTGCTAAATAAAAGAAAGGCTAAGTGAAGCAGAAAAAATAGTCTCAGAAACAGACATTGAAATGAAATAAAAGCAATGAGAAAAGCTGGTGAATGCATAAAAATGGTTACAGTGTGTTGTGCAGTTTAAAAATGTATTAAATTAATACACATGAACACAGACTGAAGCCAGGAGGAAGTGAATGGGACTCCAGTATGTTAAGATTGAGAGCTGGTAGTACAGATACTAGCTTATGACAATCATAAAACAAAATACATCAGAAATTACATTAAGCCTAATTGATCAAATTAAATTACATAACACTAATTGATTATTTAAAGCAAAGATACACAACCTAACTTGGTAGGTACAGTGTCTGCTGAGCTGCCCATTTGCCTGTATTGCTCCTGGGAGCTTTCTTGTACCTTCCTGGTTTGAGTTGTCTTTATGTGAGAGGAGAAGGATTTAAAAATTGTTGTATGTTTCAATGCATCAAAATGGTTATTATGATCAAAAATGAAGCACTCCAGTAGGCTCTGAAAATTTCTGCTTATGGTTTCTGTGTATAGGTGGTACTTTGTCTTGATTGTGAGAAATACTGTCCCTGACTCTTTCAATCTTTTATTCTTTAGAAACATTATTTAGACTAGTTTTTATTGACTTCATAGCATTCAAAGTTCTCCCAGGGCTTATGGGAAATAAAATACAATCATAGGATTGTCTTTCATGGTCCAAATGTGGGAGCAAATATGATTACTGCTTGTGACTTATCCTTTAAATCCTTGCTTTCTAGATTTTCTTAATTGCTCTTTATTCTTCCAGTGGTGTGTGTTCTATGTGTATGTTCTCTGTGGTTTGTGGTGTATGTGTGTACATGTGTGCATGTTCAGTGGTTTATAAGATGTATAGTTCTGTGGTTTGTGGTGTGTATGTGTTCTGTGGTTTGTGTGTGTGTGTGCATATGTTCTTCCTGATATTTTTAGGAGCATGATACTAAGACATGCTTTGATGTCTGATGTGTTGAGTATGTTTTTACTATAGAGGAGTTCACAACTGAAAAAAGAAAAGCCAAACTTGTTTTGTGGTTTATAGCCATATGCTTATATGTGTTTTGTGTGATCTTCCATAGACCTCTTTACTTATGTGGAGTGACAGGTTTTTGGTTTGGCTTGGTTTTATATTTTTGAGACATAGTTTTGCTATGTAGGCAAGGCTAGCTATGAACCTCTGGAATTTCTGCAGCAGCCTCTGACTGCTAGGATTCAGTAGTGCCTTGTCAAACTGGACTGAGTGCGGTTTTAAGTATCTACTTAACTGTTTCTCACAAATTAAAGTCAAATATAAAAAACAACCCTTACACTTTGTATATATTTTCTCTAAAATACCAGTCACTTTAAAATACATTGGCATTTCCAAAGCAAGCCCTTTGGCACAATCAACTTTACTAAAAAATTTATGGCAATATTTTCTAAGAGCCCAAGTTAAAATTCACCCAAGTACACAGCAGCAGCAAAAAGAGAAAATAGTTTGAAATGCTTAAAGGAAACACTAAACAGCAAAGAGAATGAATGGTCTTGAGTGTATACAAAAGTGTGGGTGAGTCTGGCAGCATAAAACTTAGTAAGGCAGAAAAAAAAACCCCATATACAATGTATCTTTTTTTTTTACATAAGAATTTAAAAATCCTTTATTTACAAAATTTTTTAACTCTATGTTGTTGTTTCTTTTTTTTTTTTACTTCTTTTTAAATTTTTTCATATTTTTTATTGGATATTATGTTTACATTTCAGATTTTATCCCCTCACCCCATTCCCCCCACCACCCAGGAACCCCCAATCCCAACCCCCTCTCCTGCCTCCACAAGGGTGTGCCTCCACCTACCCCACTCCCCCTCCCTGCCCTCGAATTCCTCCCCACTCGGTGTTCAGCCTTCATGGGACCAAGGATCTCCTCTCCCACCCATGCCCGACAAGGCCATCCTCCCCTAAGTATACAGCTGAAGTCATGGGTGCCTCCTTTTGTGCTCCCAGGCTGCTGGTCTAGACCCTGGGGAGCTCTGGTTGGTTGGCACTGTTGCTCTTCTCTTGGGGCCACCAACCCTTTCAGCTCCTTCAGTCCTCTAACTTCTTCATTAGGAACCCTTGATCAGATCAATGGGTAGCTGCGAGCATCCTCCTCTGAATATGTCAGACTCTGGCAGACCTTTGAGGAGACAACTACATCAGGCTCCTGTCAGCATGCACTACCTGACATCCATATCGGCATCTATTTTTGGTGACTGCACATGGGACGGATACCAAGATAGAGTGGTCTCCAGACGGCCCCTCCTTGACTTTCTGTCCCACACTTTATTGCCATATTTGCTCCCTTGAGCATTCTGTCACTCCTTCCAAGTAGGACCGAGGCATCCACACTTGGTTTTCCTTCTTCATGAGCTTTATGTGGTCAGTTAGTTGAATCTTGGCTATTTCAAGTTTTGGGGCTAATATCCGCATAACAGTGAGTAAATACCATGTGTGTTCTTTTGTGATTGGGTTACTTCACTTAGGATGATATTTTCTAGTTCCATCCATTTACCTAAGAATTTCTCGAATTCATTATTTTTAATAGCTGAGTAGTACTCCATTGTGTAAATGTACCACATTTTTTTTGTATCCAATCCTCTGTTGAAGGACATCTGGGTTCTTTCCAGCTTCTGGCTATTATAAATAAGGCTGCTATGAACATAGTGGAGCATATGTCTTTGTTATATGTTGGAGCATCTTCTGGGTATATGCTGAGGAGTGGTATTGGACATAACAATGTATCTTTTATTGGTAAAAGAAACAGGACAATTATTTTATTCGGTTAGGCAGGAAGGTGATGACTACCCTTGGGTGTGCTGAGGCACTCTGTTGGTGAGTTCCCTGTGACAAGTGGCTCAAATATATACTTAAATCATATACAGAGGAAATATATGATGCCTGGTAGCTATAAAATCAAGTTTGTAATGCTTAAGCAGTTCTGACACCACCCATCTATGGAAAACATCAGTACAGACCATCCAGAACCATATTCTGGCTCAACCTTAGTGCTGATGAAACAGCTCCAAATGCTTGCCTTCACTCTGTGTTGTAGCTTTTTTTTTCTTACAATAATTGTTCCTTGGGTACATCTTAACTGTGTCCAGTTACTTCTTTATGTTTTAAGAAATAAGGAAGAAACTTTAGTTTCTAGAAGTTTCCCATTCCTGGTTGTATCAAACTTAAAATTGGTTGAAGAAATAGATCAAATGCTGGGCTCATGGATTTTTTTTTTAACCTGAGTTTTTATTTCTCATTTCTATGCACCACATTTTGTTAAATTTTTGATATTTTGGGTGCACTGACTTACAAAAGCCACCTTCCTTTGGTGATTACATGCCTTTAGACATAGCTTATTACTTTTAAATTTATATACTCCCTGTAATGTTCCATTTTGGGTCTGTCTATTCCCGAATTCTTTTGTCAAAGAGGATTCTATATATTTATAGCTACCTTTATCCTTAAATTTATTCTACTAATAGTGATCTGTTGTTATTGTTGTTGTTGTTATTGACATACACATATATTCTAGGTATGGTGGTACATACCATTTGGGAAGTTGAAACAACTTTTTGTGTACTCTTGCTCTTTTTATGCCAACAACTCTTACTTACTTATATTTTTATTTTGATTTATCTTTCAGTGAGCACAACTTTTTAAAGGAAAGACTACCAGAGGAATATATATGTGCTATTTTCCATCTAAAAATATATTTCTCTTGTCTTGAAGGTAAACCAAATGAAGCAAAATAATATATTTCAAGACTGAGTTCTGGGGTCATAGTTTTCCTTCACCCACAGTTCTATGAAGTTATGTGTGTCTCTAGTTCAAGACTTGTAGGGCTCATTTCCTCTCTCTACCCTCATCAGTACATAGGTTTGAGTAATGGAACAAAAATCTGATTTACTTTTTGTACTTTCCTGAAAGGATATTTTCAAAACTACATTTTCTGTAATAAAGACAATTTCTGAATAAAAGCAAATTTCTTCTCTCAGCAGCATATTTTGCCATCGTTGCTTTCACTGTATGGTCATATGGAAAAAGGATCGTCCACAGGAATTAATATTTGGCAAACAAGTTTGTGGGCATGGGAGGGGGCAGAGAGCTCCATAGAAAAGGGAAGCCAGGAAGACAGAAAAGAAGCAGACAGTATGAGCTTTGCAGGTCCCGTATGTGTCACCACCCCAATGCCATTCACTTATTTTCTTATTTCTTTCATGGGGGAAGAGAGTCCAGAGAAAGGCAAGAGACTGTAGTGCATCTAGCCTGGCTAAAGGATACCCCTATCCTACATGTCCTATCACTGTTCATGTTTGTTCTTACAAAGGTTGTCAGATACATCTCTGCTCACTCTGGAGGATCTAGAAAACTACTCTAGAGGTAGTGCCTCAGAGCACTACCTCGGCCTTGCTTTATTTGTCAGTGTTGATATTTAGCCTCAGCATGCTCCAAAGACATCAATAAGGGAAATCCAGATAATTACATAGAAGGGATAGAGCCTGAAGTCCACTTCCTTGTCCTTGGCCAATGTCATTCCTACCAAACAGCCCATTTCCTTGTCCTTGGCTCATGTCAGATTCTTTCCAAGCAGCCCCCAAAGCCCTCTGCCTCTCCCCTTTTCTTTTTATAAACAACACTGAGCCTGTCTTAGGTCATTCTGACAGGAATGCCTTCCTTACTTGTCATGGAATATGGATTATCAAAAGCAATCAACTTCTGTCTTAGGTTGTTAAGGCTCTGTGCAGAATCTTACCAGTCCTTGGCTTGCCAGCCTTTTAATTTAATAACTTTGTCTGGGGGGGTCCACTTTCAGTTTCAAGCCATATACTTTGGCTGCCAACATGTTGATGTTGTTAAAGACAAGCTTTCACACAACGGGCAGGAATAAAAGTATTCTCAGGACAAAAAGGGCTAGCATGATCAAGCTATATATGCCATTCTTGAAGCTTGACCAAAATAGAAATACTGATCTCAGGTCATTTGCATCCATTGAATTGCTAGTTCTTCAACCTAGAACTGACCTTAATACTTGCATGTAAGTAAAATGGTATAAAAACAAAATGGAGGAAGGGGGATGGGATGGGGTTTTCTAGGGAGGAGAGATGGGGAAAGAGAATGGCATCTGAAATGTAAATAAATAAAGTATCCAATAAAAAATAAAATAAAATAAAATAAAATAAAATAAAATAAAATAAAATAAAATGGCTAGAGCACCTAAAATGAAAGACGTTGACAATCAAACATAAATTTCTGGACTGGCAGACACAGATTAAGACACCCCTAACTGTTGTACATATTCATACTCAAAGTCATCAGATTTTTCCCTCCATTCTCTAGGGTTATACATCAGGGACCCAAAGACAAAGTAGATGATAATATCTGACACAAATCTAGCTAATGTTGCTGGATTTGGTTTGCTACTGTATTAAGTACTGCCCTATTGCTATGAAGAGACCCTATGACCCAGGTAACTTATAGAAGAAAACATTTAATTAGGGGCTTGATTATAGTTTCAGATGGTTAGTCCATCATAATTATAGTGGGGAGCAAAGTCACACACAGAAAGTCAAACTGTAAGAGCAATAGCTGAGAGTTTTATATCCTCATCTGCTAACAGTTGTGGGAGGGCATGACAGAGACATAGACAGAAACAGAAACAGAGACAGAGACAGAGACCCTGGACCTGGCTTGGGCTTTTGAAACTTTAAAGATCACCCGAGTGACACACTTTTATACTTCTTACAACAAGGCCACACCTCCTAATCCTTCCATGTTTGTCAACTGAAGACTGAAGATTAAGCATGCAAATATATGAGCCCGTGTGTGTGTGTGTGTGTGTGTGTGTGTGTGTATGTGTATGTTTATGTTTGTGTATCATTCTTATTCAGACAACTACAGCTATCATCTTAAATTCTGTTCTTTCTCTTTTTCTTATTTTCTTTTTATTTCTTTTTCTTTTAGATGAAGCATCATTATAAAGCTCAGGATGGCTTTGAATTTATATTTTGTTTCAACTTCCCAAATGGTATGTACCACCATACCTAGAATATATGTGTATGTCAATAACAACAACAACAATAACAACAGATCACTATTAGTAGATATATTTATTTTATTTGGCTTTGGTTTCAGGGTAATGCTATCCTTGTGACATTATTTTCAAAGTAATTGTGGTGAAATTGTAACAATTTTTATTTCTTTTTTCCACATTATTCACTAGTGAAGTCATCTGGGCCAGAGCATTCTATGCTGAGTTTTGATTTTATAACTAAACATTATTATTGTTTGTTATAGTTTTATCTAGACCTTTCTTTAATATTCTTGAGTCAGTTTTCACAGTTTGTACCTTTCTAGGAATGTGCATTTTTATGTAAACTAACTAATATTTGGATATTTAGTTAGCTACAGTATTTTCTTGTAACTTTTATTCTATAGTAGATGATAACACCTTTTTCATATGCAGTTTAAATAAATTTGTAACATCTTTTTTCTTTGTTAAACTAGGTAAAGTTTTTCACTTTGTAATATTTTGCAAGAAATGACCTTACAAAATTTCTTTATTGTTCCATTTCCTGTGTTACCTAATTTCATTCTGATGTTTTCATATGCTTCCTTTGTCTTTTCTATTTGTTTATTTTATTTAATTTTCCCCTTTTCTTTCCAGAACTTTAGGATGAAAAGTTAAGGTATTGATTATTGTTTTGTTTTAACTGTTTTTGTGTTAGCAGAGACTAAATCTGGGGCTTTGTGTTTGCTAGCCCCTGAGCTCCACTCCTAGACCCAGATGTTTTATTTTAATGTAGGAATTTACTATTTTAAAATTTTTGCTATCATCTATCTGTCTAACAACTGTTGAATTTTGCTTTTATTTGCTATGATAAACACTGTGACCAAAAGTAACTTGGGAACAAAAGTTACTTTTGTTTTTTCAAAGTTTTTTCAGCTTATGCTTCTAAGTGACAATCTATCACCTAGGGAAGCCAGGGCATAAATTTGAGGCAGGAATCTAGTGACAGGCACTAAAGGAGAGACTACAGAAGGATACTGCTTACTACCTTGCTCTCTGTGGTTTTCCAAATTTCTTTCCTTAGAAAAATAGTTAATTAAAAAATTCTGAGATTACAATATAATTATATAATGTTCCTTTTCCCTTTTAACTCCTCCAATGTGACTCCTCCCCATACACATACATCTTGCTCTCTCATGGAGTATTTTCCTTAATAGTTAATACATATGTTATATATTAACCTACTCCTAACATATGAATAAAATTTGTTCAGTCCATATTGTATGTATATGTTTTCAGGGCTGACCATTGATAGACAACGAGTTGTTTTGCTTTTTCCCAGGGAAGAGACCATCTCATTCTCAGAATTGCTTAGTTGCCTGTAGTTCTTTGTCTAGAGTTGAGACCTTGGTTCTAACTCTTTAGGCCTACTGAAATGGATCTTGGAGGAAAACCTACAGTTGCTACTTTACTAAATCAGTACAATTACTTACTATATTCTAAATATTTACCTTTATACACAAAGATAAGTGTAGTTCTCATGCCTCATCAAGGAAGCTTCTCTTTGTAACATATGGAGACCATTACAGAAAACAACTGACAAAAATGCAGAGTCCCAGATAACAGCTACAACATAGCCCTTGCAGTCAAAGCTCAGGGATTATTGTAGAAGGGGGTTGAAAGATTCTAAGAGCCAGGAAAACAGTTTGTTGTGAGATTTTGTCTAGTAGAAATTACAAAGAGCCTATACTCATGAAGTCTCACAAACATGGCTTCCTCCTCATCACCTGAATAAGAATGACACCAATAGACATGTTAATCTGAAAGTGGGAAAGTGCAGTTTGTATTCTTATCTAGCCAAAGGCCACCTGTTCAGGGACAGCACTGCCTATAGTGGGTTGAGCCATCACAGGTCAATCATTAATCAAGAAACTACTCTAGAGACATTCCCACAGAACAATTGGATGGAGATATGTCCTCAGCTGAGGTTTTCTTTTCTCCAGTGCTTCTAGTTTGTGTATAGTTGAAAAAACTAACCTGTACAATGTTTAATAAGTTTTTGTATGTTGTGCCTTCAGTTTAATTTAGCTCAAAATAATCTCTAGTTTCCTTTTTAAATCTATTCTTAAATGTAATTAAAGCTGTTATACCAGTGATAATCAAGCCCACTACCGTCTTGGTTCTGCTTAAAGCCTGACTCATTTCTTCCAGTACTTGCAAGTGATTTTTAAAATACCGAGGTTCTGTGATACTCAAGGCACTAAAACAAAAGCTGGTTGATAGACCTCCATAACTGACATGCCAGATTTCAAAACACAAACACAATTAGATGGTATACAATCAATGCAACTTGCATTTCTTCTTACTGTAGAAGAAACAAAAGTAATTTTAACTTGACAATTAAAAGAGTCTTAACACATGTGCTAACACCTGTTTGAAATCCAGATCCTATTCCAACTTTATCTCTTGCTAACATAACATCATAGAGAACTGCAGCTAATTTTCATATGTCTCTGAAAATATCCAGAACCAGAACCATCCAAATGAAGACTGTTATTTCCAATATTGGGTTGATTTCTAGATCAGTCCATGATTGAGTCTGAATAACTCGTCACATTTAATAACAATACAAGAGGCATTATAACTTCTCTTTTTGATTCTCTGTTTCATAAGGTCTAAGAACTTGAGGCAAGGCCACTTGTCCTCATCAGGGGTATATGTAAGCAATGATGGGTTGGCAACTTATGTCCAATAGAGCTTCCCAGTCACCATTGTCAGGGCGCCCAGAAAGCTCACAGGTCAGCATCATTCTTTGTCCTGGCAACAGCATGTCTTACCTATCAGTCTGGCAGCCACCATGCTCCTTCAGCATCCTGCAGAAAAAACACAAACATGCCCTCTTCCCCATATTTAATACCTGATCGGGATTATGCTTTATGCCAGTAAGTGATCCCTCCCTTTCACCTATGTGTAAGTGTGCCTAGTTGTAGAGTGCCATAGACACTCAGCAGAATGGGACTGCTTGGCAAGAATCTGACATGGGCCAAGAACAAGGAAATCGGCTGCTTGGCAGGAATATGACATTGGCCAAGGACAAGGAAGTGGGCTTCAGGCGAGAATCTGACATTAGGCTAGAACAAAGAAGTAATTTTAAGTCGGAATCTAAATCTTAGGCTAGAACAAATAAGTAATCTCAGGCAGGAACCTAAATATTAAGCTAGAACAAAGAAGTAATTTCAGGCAGGAATCTAAATCTTAGGCTAGAACAAGGAAGTAGGCTTCAGACTTGAAAATGACCTTGGGCTAAGACAAGGAAGTAGGCTCAGTTACTTTGGTCATCCTGATAAGCCCTTAGAAACAGTGATCATGGGAGTATTCACGTAATTGGGTTTAATGCCTTGTTTTTCTTTGACTGTTTGTGTTTATTGTCATGCTTGTTCTTTGACTATTTGCATCTATGGTATTGCTAGTTCCTTAACCTAGAACTGACCTTAATGCATACATGTAATCAAAATGGCATAAATGCATAAAAGGGGGGGATAGCATAGCGGGTTCTAGGGAGGGAAATGGGGAATGGGAATGGCATCTATACTGTAAATAAATAAAATATCCAATAAAAAATAAAATAAAAAGAAAACACAGTTACTGTCAAGAAATAAATCCATTCATAGTCTTTGGTGTGCAGGGGAATGTTTTTAAAATTAATGTAAATCAAATATTTAAAATTTGTTTCTGTTAGTATTTTTAATTCCATTCCATATTTAGAGATGACTTTAAAATTTTTTAACCTGAAATAGCTAAAAATGCAGTTTGTCTCATGGTAAAGCCCATAGGCTGGCCTGAAAGACTTCCTGTGTGTACATTGCTATAATTGCCAGGGTATTAGATAGGTAGGTAGGTATTTGGTTGATTTTTTTTGTTCAAGTTTTGTTTCTTTGTTGATAATTTGCCTATATAGTCTATGGATTATTAGAAGTGCAGTATTGAAATCTGCAACCATTACTTTTGAACTGTGTCTCCCTTCATTTCTGCCAGATTTTGTTTCACGTATTTGCTTTCATCTTGGTATGTGTATGTTTTCTTCTAGCTGTGGCCTAGAAAACAACCATGAAAATCTCAGTCTGTTGTGTAATATAGGAGGTTCAGTAGAATATTCCCAGGAAGAGGTTTTTTCCACACTTAGGCTACATTATCTGAATCAATACTTAAACCCTTGGCTTTTGAATAAGGTCAGTTCTTTTGAGACCATGGTATGTTAAGTAAAGCCATCAACCCTCAGCCAATAAGGCATGTCCAGCTTATTGATACATTTTGAAGTTTAACAAATAACCATACAAAAGCTCTAGTTAAATGTGGATTACTTCTAGTAGCTTTTGAATATGTTGGCTGAGAGGGAAAAAAAGAATATCACATAGGCATGTTAAGAGAAAATTATTAATAGGCTTTCTTAAATAAATAAGCATATAAATCATATTTAATTGTTTCATTAATTTTATTTTTTGATGCTCTGACTCTTTGGTTCCATGTTTTACAGATTTTGCTAAGAAACATTGATTTGCATTGTCACACAGCTTCTAGGTATCTTCCTACATGATTCATTTGTTTATTCAACGTTCATCAATGAGAGAAACTGAGCTGGTGATTGAATGTCTACCAAAATGGTGCTTGACACTCTGTAAAACCTCAAGTTAGTTATGGTAAAATATGTAAAGCTATCTTTTATAGAATAACTTCTGTTTTTCTCTTATTCATGATGACATTTCTTCACTAATAAATTATTTTTTAGCTTATAAGCTTTATGACCTTCCCCATAAAACAATCTACACAATGAGTTCATTTGTTTTCATGCTGGAATGTTTACTACCATCTATGTAAAATACTTGAATTCAAGAGATGAAATCCATTTCAAAAGATGATCATGGTAAATAATTATTCTTTTCAAATACAATTTTGTTCTATTCATAGCTAACGTTATAACCAGTACTAACAACCTTGACATTTGAAGGGATGCATTTTTAAACAATATTTTAATTTATCTTGCACATTCTTTATAGCAACAGAGTACTTCAAAAACATTGTTTACTTGCCTTTACATTTATATAATTGTTTTGTTGAAGAGGAATTAAATCTATCAACAAGAAACAAGTAGGCTTCCTGGCATGGGTGTATTATTTTAAAAGCTAAAAGAATGTTTTGAGTTACAAGAATCAAAATTTGCCTTCTGTAGTTAAAAAAAAAAAAAACAACCAGTGGTTCCCTCAAATACATTTCTTGAAAAACAACAGCATGTTTTTCAATTTGAGAGTGCTGCAGGAATACCAGATGGGACCAAACCCACAAATCTTCTTTCATCCTTCCCCTGGAACAGTGCTGACATAAGAGAATAATTTCACAATTGCCACTTAGCCAGGGGTGAGAGTGGGGGAGTGGAGAGGGGCATGGTCTCTGCAAACACCTTGGCTAGCAGAGTGTTGATCTGCATGACACAAAAAGGAAATATAGTTTGATATGGATCAGTACCTGGTGTTGGACACTGGACCATTTGTTTTAGGCATATTTGAGTACAATAGAACTTGGAAAAAAGTTAAGTACTATAACACAATTCTGTGTGCCCAATAAAGCTGAAGATCTATTTATAAGAGTCTAGGAGTTGGATAGATGTGGCCTGACCCTAGAGATAATGCAGAGGTCACCAGGCAATTAACCATGTGCCTTCCCAACATTCTGGGTAGAAAACTGATTATACACCTCGTTGAAGAGCCAACCCTGTGTAATTAACATTCCTGGTTCCCCTAGTGCTTATCTATGAGCACAAGGACTTCATACTTCTACACTACTTCATCATGAATAGTGAGATGTGGTCTGAGTAACACCAAAAGGAATCTGGAATACAAGGTCTTCAGAAAATTGAGTCTGTCAAAACTTTGACATTGGAAGGAAGAGTTTTTAAATGGACCCAAACTCCCTGAGGATTTAATCCCAGTTAAAAGGTTTGGGGAGAGGTGAATACATTTTCTTCAGTGTATTAGTAGCAAGTGGTGTCCCTGCTACTGAAAATAAAGTTTCACAATGCTCTTGTAGACAGCTCTCATGAAACTCACTGGGTCACATGCACACAGAAAAAAGATACATAAATGTAGAAGGAATGCTAGGTTGGAAGAGGAAAGAGATTAGTTGTTGTGCCAGAAAGTGTTAGTGAGTCACAAAGACCACCAAGGAGCCACAATAGCATTAGTAAAAGCTCTGTCTTGGGATCTCCTCCAACCCAACCCTGACACAGCAGAACAGGAAGGGAAGGCGGAGTAGCCTGGAACCCTCAACAGGTCAAGTTTTATAGGAAAATAGGAGCAAGTAAGGGGGTAAGGGAAGGGGTGTCCAATATGGCAAACATCTAATAGAATGATTATAAGCCAACAGGTGGGTGCTCTGAAGCAAGGCCATATATAATCACAAACGGTCTGAAAGTACGTCTGAAACATCTGAAACAATCAGACTAGTCTTTGATTAACTGTTCCTCCGGAAGTAGCTATGAAGTAACTCTGACCAAGGACAAGCCATGAGGTCCTTTCTGGTGGGTGTAGTTTGAGTTCGGCTGCAGGCCAAGTTCTCAGGATTTTTTTTTCTTTTCTTTAAGATGGAGGCCAGTCCTGGATGGAGTAGATTTGGCCTCTCATAGCAGGAATGGGAGGGAGATAAAAGATGATAATAAGGCATGAATATGGTTAAAACATTTTATAAATGTGTAAAACTGTCATAATAAACCCATTGTTACATATAGTAATATGTGCTAATAAAACATTTTTTCAAAAGATTGTGGGCGTTGGGGGATGTCTCAGCTGGTAAAGTGCTTGTGCAATCCTGAGTATCTGAGTTTAGCTGTCTCGTCGTCGTCTTGTACGTGTAAAACCTAGCACTAGGGAGTCAGAGGCAGGAGTATCACTCAAGCTTGTTAGCCGGTTCATCTAGTGTCAGTGAGCTTCAGGATCACTGAGTGATCTTGTCTCAAAGATAAGGTAGAGGGCAATTGAAGGAGACTTGCAATGTTGATCTCTGGCCGTATTATGTGCACACACATACTGAGAAAGACAGGGAAGGAGGG
The DNA here is from genome assembly GCF_011762505.2 of Arvicanthis niloticus. Lineage (NCBI taxonomy): Eukaryota > Metazoa > Chordata > Mammalia > Rodentia > Muridae > Arvicanthis > Arvicanthis niloticus. The sequence continues at coordinate 91,993,188 of NC_047660.1, read as the reverse complement.
AGGGAGGGAGGAATGGAGGGAGGAAGGAAGAGAGAGAGCGAACAGCCAATAGGTTTGATAGATTCACTTATGCTTTAATTCTGAGTAAGCATTATTAATACTTGTATTATCTCCACTGAAGCAATACAAGATTTTATTAACTCTTTACTTACAGAAATTGCTACAAAATGCTCTTTTTATTTCTTGTTTGGATTTTGTTTAGCAGCTCTATACACCGGCCTTTTTATGAAATAACACTGTGCATGCAGAAGGATTTCATCCCTGATTACTGGCAATCAGGCAATCATGAAAAGGAGAGACATTTAGATCCTGATAATCTCTGTAGTAGCAAGCGGAGCTCTTAACATTTCTTTGTTATTGCAGTAGATTTGATCTTGGCATTTGAAAGTTTGCTTGCATTTTGGGAATCTGAAAATACTTACACAGTAGCAGGATGCTCACACAATTCTCTGAGCTGATAGACAGAACAGGAAGACAGTGCATCTTATTCTGTGATAGTTTTCTACAGAGCTTCTTGTAATAAAAACATTATTTTTTCAATGTCTTTGGAGGTATTTGAGGAAATTGTATACCTCTTAAGCTTTCTGTCATTTTGTTTTGGCTTGTATCTATCTGACTTCCATGCTCCAACACTGAATAACAATTGCTTAGTGTTTGAACAGATCTTCACTTATCATTTTGTGAACCAGAAAACGATTGCTATTGGAATCAGTGGAGAAGACGTTTTTCTCACTTAATAAATATCCATTGTCTAAAGTTGCATCACAAAACTTCCACACAGGTCTTAGCATTTGAGAGTTTACATATACATGCATACAGAGTAGGAATTGACAGTTGATCAAGATTTAAAAGCCATTAACCTTAATTGCTTTCCACTGTGTCTGTCACTCTCAAGTCTAAATGAATATACAACAATGTACATGTGTCAAACTGTTGGAATGAATGAGAACTTTGTTTGCGTGTGTGTAATGTGTAAATGTGTTTATGTTCACATGTGAAAGCTAGGGGATAACCTCATAGATCATTTCTCAAGATACTGTCTGCCTTGTGTTTTGAGACAGGATCTGTCACTAGCCTGAAACTTGACAAGTGACTAGATTGACTTGCTAGTGAACCTCAACAGATCCTCATGTTTCTTCCACCAGAGACCTGGGACTGCAATGACGTGCCACCATAGCTTCTCATGCACACATATAAAGTACTTCATCTACTGGCCTATTTCTCTAACCTCATGGTTGAGAACTTTTAAGTAAACAACAAATTAGAATTTACACAAAGCTAAATGATCCTCCATATTGTTCTTAGGAGGAACTAACCTTGTCAACAAAGTAGAGATGATCTTACAGGAGAATTTGTGAAGTATGGTGTCCAGGAATGGATTCTACCTCTGTTGGTGCATTTGAAGATTAGCACTGATGAGCCAAAGTTAGGCCACCCTCAATGAGATACTTGACAAATGGCTTTTTAAGAAGGCTTGGCCTGTCTCTGATTGGCTAATTCTAGATTGTTGCTTGGTGACTGGTATAAGAGTATGTCACTAATTCAGTTATTTTTCTCAACAGTTTCTTGTCAGTATTTGACACATTGGCAAGAGAAAAACCTTTCATTTCTTGACATTATAAGTGTTTTTAGAAGTATGTCTAGACTTCCAGTTTGTGGCACTCCATACCATAATCCCTCATCTCTTTCACTGGGTAAACCTGCCTCAATGACATTTCCCAGATATTCATTTATAGGGGTATAATGTCTAACAGGCATTACTTAAGTGATATAAGGTCCAAAATCTGTGGCATAACATTGTATCTAAGTGCAGATTTCTTACAAATAATTGAAAAGAAATTACTCTCACTGAATATTTCGGAGGTTTTGATCAAGCTGAGGATGCAGGACAAAAATCAGAAATATTATATGCCCTGTATATAAAATCTTTGTCAAGATTATCTGTGATGGTAGAGGGCAGACTTGGGCTGTACCAAGAGATCTCTGTCCCAATATTGACCTTAACAGAATAAACTGATCTTTGCTTCCCACTGTCTTCAAGCCTGGGCAGGTTCACATGATCCATGACCCTTGGGCATAAAGTGTTTGTGTTCTATCAGTATTCATGGGCTTCTACCAGACAAAATTATGTGTCAAATTTTACCCCAAGAACAGAAGAGCATTTAATTAACTCTAGGCTTGTGAAGTTAACTATGCCAACCAAACTCTTTTTTGAATGGGGATTTAAATCCAGAATTTTTTGTTTTGTTTTGTTTTGTTTTTAAAGACAGGGTTTCTCTGTGTAGCCCTGGCTGTCCTGGAACTCACTCTGTAGACCAGGCTGGCCTCAAACTCAGAAATCTGCCTGCCTCTGTCTCCCAAGTACTGGGATTAAAGGTGTGTGCCACCACTGCCTGGCTTAAATTTAGATTTTTACAGTTCAATCTTCATATTCTTTATTACATTCAATTTGCTTCTTTCTGCTTGTTTGTTTTCTTAAATCTAATAATTTACCAAATAAATTTTTACTTATTTTGTTGAATCTACTTTGCTTTGCTTTTATGTGAGCACAAATGTATGAACTAGAACATATTTATAGTTTGTATCTTTGTATTAATCTTCTCCTATATTCATAATATATATTTTGCCTTTGTTTATTATTTTTTGAAGAGCATTTTACTATATATTTTTGGCCTGTAACTTGGTATTATATGCCAAGATGGCCTTGAACTCACAATTACTGAATCTACTTCCAAAGTGCTAGGATTGTAGGCATGCACTATCATACATCTTTTATAATTTTTCTTTCAATTCTTGTTCAAGTTTTTTTCTTTGAAACAATATTATTTCTCCAGCCATCAGTTGTCTGTCTGTCTATCTATGTATAGCTGAGGGATCATTTGGCAACATCCAGAAGAATCTATCTCTTAGCAATCACTCGTGTCTTTAGGCTTCTAAATATTTCCTACTACTCTTCCATGATGTTCCTTGAGCCTTAGGTGTTGGGGCTTATTTTAGATAAGTTCTCTTTAGGACTGGGTACACAGTCTAATGGCTCTACCTGCTGCAAATCTAAATAAATAAATAAATAAATAAATAAATAAATAAATAAATAGAAGCTTCTTTAAGGAAAGGTGAGAGCTGGTGATTTATGGGCATAAGGATAAGTATATAAAAGGAAGTTGGGAGCTATATTGCTTCAGTATTATGGTATTAGTACATTTTCTTCTAAGGGTTATGCCTACCTCAGCCATGAATTTCTGGCTAGGTTGACAGTACCTGGCATGAGTTCCCTCCATTTGAGTGGACTTTAAGTTCAATTAGATGATTATTGATTGCCTGTGCCACCATTGCATATTTGGGAATATCTTGCCAGTCCCAATTCTTGTGTTTCTCAGGTTTTACAATTAGGTAGGACTTTTCACCTTGGTCAGCTTGCATAGCTCCTTCTGCACTCTGAGGTGCTCCTTGGGAGAAATTCATCTAGGTGAGTACCAAGTTAATTTCTCTAAATCCCGTGACTGAAGTGTACAATATATTCAGCAATAAGATCTTGTCTTTATTTTCTGGCAGGCAAGCAAGCAAAACAACAATAACACATGTTATTTTGGGAATCTCTTGAACATCCCTGACCAACAACTGTAGAAGAATTTTAATTCGGCAACATGGTTGCTCTGGCAAGGGATCATATCCAAAAATCTTCTAGGTCTATGTGATACAACCAGAATGTAGACATGCCCTTGATTATAGTACAATCTGGCTGAAATACAGATGTGCTCCCAGTACACATCTGCAATCCCCAACAATGAAGGTAAAGTTAGTTTCTAGAAGGAAGCAGCCATGTTTAAAAAAGACAACTAATTAAAGGGCAGACAAAGTGACAAATCAAAGATTTGATAGAATGAGTCAGGGATAGGATATGCCCAACTCACACGAGCACAGCACAGGAATGGGAGGCTACTGAAGAGCAAGAGAGAGAGAAAGGTGTGAATGGGTAGGTGGTGGGGTGTGTGTATGTGTTTGTATGTGTATGTGTGTGTGTGTGTGTGTGTATGTGTGTGTGTGTGTGGCAGTTTTACAGTGACAGGTTGAAAAGAGAACAACCTAGACATGAGTGAAGACAGAAGGAGTCAGAGAATGAGAAGGAGACAGGAGGTTAGAACATGTTGCCAACGTTATCATGAGACCAAGCGAGTTATCTGGGGGCAGAAGCTGAGAGAAGCTGGATTGAATCAGTCATTTTGAAAGATTAGATTGTAAGGAGGCTAGAAGCTTCCAGTCCCAGGCCTAGGCATAGTTAGAACAGAAAAAAATGCTCTGGGCTCACCCCAAACTGTGTATTTGTACAACTTTGATATAGCTCTCAACTAATCCATTCACCAGAGGAAATAAAAAAGACTTTTACAAATAGCTTGGAGGTATTTTCTGCCTGGCATTGGGGTTTTTGGTTAGATAGTTCATGGTTTCAGGAAGGAGTTTATCGTTCCATGTCTTCTTTTTTGTGATGTTTGAACTTTTTATCTATACTTGACTTGTGAGTTCCTTTAAGTTAAAAAAAAAAACTAAGACATATATGATTACAGGAAATTATATGTCTATCCCATCCTATATACATTTGATTACTGAAATCTACTGTCTAGGTTGCTCTTATCTTTCTCTTGTATCCCACGACTCAGGCCTCAGCCTCTCTGAGACTTTCCCTTGTATACCTCTATTCAGTCCTCATCCTCTCCATAATCACTGCACCTCAAAACTCACTGTGGGCTTATATGTGGTGATACGCTCCAACTAGTCTCATGCAGACTCAGTACAATGTCACTAAAGTTTTAAACTTCTTGAACTGTTTTAGATATTGTTTGCTCTCCAAAACCCATTCAAATTACACATACTCTTCCACTGACAAAGTGCCATCCATTTCACTCCCATTTATAAAGTGACACTGTTGTATTTTGAGATCCAGGAAATGTCTTCTACAGCTATACCAAGGAACTCTTAGATATTTCTCATTTTTATTGTGTGCCCTTCCCTTCCTATATGACATTCAGATCTCTCTCTCTCTCTCTCTCTCTCTATGGTCCATTTAAATCCAAAGAAATTACTGAATCATATAGACTTTCTTTCATTCTTCTATGATAGGAGAATAAATTTTATATTATTCTTTGCCATTCCTTTTGAAGTTTGAAGACATTCACTGTCTTTGTTAACTTAGTCCCTTACTGATATAACCACTCATGTCGTCCTTACCCTTCTATCAATGGGTGAAAGTCCTCAGGTCTAGGATTTTAAAGGTGAACCTTAGCAGTAACTCTTGTTCATTCATTCCACATGGAAATTATTGTTTACCTTGTTTTCTGAAATCCCTACAAAAGCTAGCCTTTTGAGGACAGACTCCAGTATTCCCAGGTAGCTCTTGTTCTTTTTAACCATAACCACGTTCAAAGAATCTCCTCATATGACAAAGAATCCCATCACCACCAACTCTGCCAGTTATTGGTCTAGTTTATGTGGACACAGAATGTCACAGCATCAGACTGTGTGTCAAATGGAAGCCTTTGGACCTTTTCTAGAAAATCTGAGGGGTAGCAGAGTACCAAAAAATGTTCTATAATACTTTAATCTGATGTAGTCTTTACTCTAGAAGATGTTTAGGTTTTCTGATTCAGAACATGGGATGAGCTTTAGAAAAGCCACAGTAGACACAGCCCAGTTTATTCAACTATAAATACCAAGTGTCTAATATTTTAGAAATTAATACTAGTTCTTGAAGGTATGGAAATCTTCCTCAAAGGTATTGGATGACTCTATTTAAAAGGACACTCTTTATGGCTTTATGTCAGTAGATATCCATGTTAAAATTTGGACTTCCCTTTCAGCAAATGTCTTGATTGCAATGTTTTAAGGCTTTCTTCAAGCTTATGGAAGATATACGGTATCTGTAAGCCTCTTAGAAGCATACTATATGAGCAATTGTACTTTAGTCTAAGCCTGGCAGGAGCATTCAGAGATAATCCTGTGCTGCAGCTATGTTTCTTCCCTAAGGCTCTGATTCTACATATTTGGTGTGGCCCAGAATTCTCAGGAGATATGACTGAAGAGATTATTCATTAGTTAAGAGTGGTTCCTGGTCTTGTAGCGGACACAAGTTTGGCTCCAACATACACATGGTAGCTCACAACCATGTATAAGTCAATTTTCATAGATTTCTACCCCTCTTCTGGCTTCTAGATATGTTGTATATACATTCATGCAAGCCAAAACATTCATACGTACAACATTCTTCAGAAATAAGTTGTAGAAAAATATCCTTGGAGAGCATCATCTGAGGGATATGAATGAAAACTATTCTCAAATCATGTGAGGCCGTATATGAGCCTGGGCATCTGCATTGAGCTGACTCTGAAGAAGATGTTCTAGACATTACATATTTAAAAGTAATGGACTCTGGAAAAGGAATGCCACAGAGGTTGGTGAATAACAGACAATGCCTTTGGAAATGTAGAGGTCTGTGCAGAAGAGGTGTTCTGGGTCATAACTCACTGGGGAAATCTTTCCTGTCATCTCATTGACATCTTTTGAAACCAACAACAGCAAGACAAGCTCTGAACAATTTCTTTTTTCTTCATTTCTGGTCTGAGGAAACAGCTTAAATCAGCCCCTGTGGGCTTGTTGACTGGACCTGGCTCATTAGCCCAGCATAATGAAAACATTCAGGGAGGCTGAAATGAGTTAAATTCTTTCCTGTTTCAGGCTGTGGTTCTTGGGTGGCTGGGGCTTTGGAAGGAAGATGTGGATCTTGAATTATGCATCATGTTCATCCTATATGTTAGACAGTCCCACATGAGAACCGTGGCTGTCAGGGAAAGATTCATGTGTGGTAACGAATGACGTTATGGTCAGCACCACTTTAGCAGGTACTGGGTCAGAGTCTGACCTCACAGCTTAATTTTCGTAAACATTTAAGTGCAGTAAAACTTTGGGAAGAGGTTTCCACGTGACAAGTATCACAACAAAACTTTAAGCATAGTTACATAGAAACTTCCTAGCAAGGTAGCAAAGCATCTGTGACATTTACAATAAGAATGAGTTCTATTGACCAATAAACAGTGCCCAGAGTAAGAACCTAAACATAAGGATAGTCTATTGATGGAGGATGCAAAGTACATGGGAATTCTTTTATAAGGATGGGCTCTATTCACTGAAATACTAAGCTCAGGATCAAGGCCTAAACAATGCTCAGGATTTGGGAGTATTTAGTATGTCTTCCTCCACATAATAGCAAAAAGATCACCAGGTTGTTAGACAACCTCCACTAAAGCCTTTCAGGTGAAAAGGCTTCATTTTTTTTCCCTTGAAGAAAATAAGTCCATGTGTTTAACAAGCTTGCTTCTTCCAATGCTTTCTCTAAACTGTGCCTCCTAAAACAGGCAGAGGGCAAACCAGAGTGGATGCAGTCGTGGGAATCAGGGAAACACATCATGCCCATGGGGTTTGTAACTGACTCCATTTCTCTAATCCACATTAGCACTTAACCTTTTCCTGCTTCTCCATACTCCCCACTTTGTCATGTCAACTGTACCACCTTCTACTTGTTCATAACTCTGTCTGCCCTAGAGTGTTCAGGAGAGCCCTTGGAATCTACACTTTGTGTCTTGTTAATCATCTTAAAGTTCATAGCTGCTGAAAACAAAATCTTCATTGACGTACAACTTCGTTTAATTTTATTCCCAGCCTCCAACACTGCAGTTCACAAGCACACTGAGAATCACAGGAAAATTATTTCTAATCTTTTAGCAGCTGTTGCCCTCTGTTCATTTGGTGCTGACTGGTGGGCATTCACTCTTTCACTCACAGATCTGAAATTAAGCAGAGTCAATTTAAAGTTCACTTTTTCCTCCTTTGTTTTCCCCAAATGAATAGAAATATTTTATATTTACATCTAGGTGATAGAGTGCCTGGGATTTGGACTTAATAATCCCCTGAGCTAAGAGTTAAAACTTTGAGAAATTTATATGTGTGTGTTCAAATCTTGTCGCAAAATTTAAAATACAGTTTCTTTCCTTAGAGGTATCAAGGTTCTCTTTTGAAGAATCAGTTGATGAAAATCATATATGGCTCATGGTGAGTCATTCAATTTCCCACACCATGGCAGAAATTCATTGACAAGTCCAACCTACCATTAGATGTAACTGGCCTATCACATACGAACAGAATGTTTGTTGTTATGTTTTCCATGATTTCATTCACTTTGGCAGTTAAAATGAGAATCTTCTCTATGCAAAGAATTGGTTAGATTTAGGAAATCCAGTATTAGTAAAACAACATGTTTTTTGGATATGGTACATTTATTACAGAACTTTACCAGTTGCTCTACTGTATTCCAGTTGCAGATATAGTATAATTTCTTTATAACAAAATTATGAGTTCAAATTTTTCTTTATTCATGAATATTAAAAATTCTAATGTGTAACTGGAAAACAACAGAAATTATTATAATATGCATCTTTTGCATGAGGCTATCTACTAGTCATATATCTGTCTCTCTATTAATCTATTATCAATTATTTATAAGTCATTGTCTCTTATCTATGAATAACATATCTTTTATTTATCTCTCTATTTCTAACTACCTAGCAATCCATCTATGTATCTAGGTATCTATCTATTATTTCTTTTATATATATCCTATCTCTATGTTAGCATTACTTATAGTAATAAAGATAAAGACCTACACACAAGTTTACAAGCAGTAAAAACTGTATGTGTATACATTTGAACACATAAAATAGTTCTCTTTTTTTAATTATAGTTTCACAGCAGGGAAAAGTGACTTATCAATATGTAAAAATCTGCAGGCAATACAAAATGAAAAGATAATTTATAATAGAAATATATACTGTATAGATATATGGTGTGTCTTCATTTATAAGATTTGAAATAAAATGAAAGGCACAATCTATAGTAACTGTCATGTTTATAAATGTGTGTAAAATACAGACCTAACTGTCAGAAGCATGAGGAAGTAGCTGCTGCTATAAGCGAGCATTCATGTGAAGGGAGGGAAAGAAGAATAGTGGGCTATATAGAAAGGTTTGCTATATTTCATAAAGATAATCCATGGTGACACAAAACTCAAGCCCAAGAGGATCACAGACATCAACATAAAACAAGGTACACTGAGCCTTATAAAAGAGAAAGTGGGGAATATCCTTCAATGCACTGGCACAGAATACAACTTTCTGAACAGAACAGTGATAGCACAGGTACTCAGATAAACAATTTAAAAATTAAAATCACGAAGCTGAAAAGCTTAAGACAAAGGGCACTGTCAATAGAAAAAAACAATAGCTTACAGAATGGGAAAAGAATTTCATCAACTCCATTTCTAATAAACGACTAATATCTACTATATATAAAAACTCAAGAAACTAGATATAAAAAATAATCCAACTAAAAAGTGGGTTACAGATCTAAACAGAGAATTCTCAATAGTGGAATCTCAAATAACTGAGAAACGCTTAATGACATGTTCAAAATTCTTAGCCATCAGGGAAATGCAAATCAAAACTACTTTGGCTATGATCAATAAGACAAGCGACAGCTCATACTAGCTAGGATGTTGAGCAAGGGGAACACTTCTTCATTGCTAGTGGGAGTGCAAACTTGTACAGCCACTTATGAAATTAATATGATGCATCCTCAGAAATTTTGGGCCTTATCTACCTTAATATCCAGCTATAGAACTCCTGAGCATATATCGAAAGGACACTCCATTCTATCACAAGGACACTTGCTCAATCGTGTTCACTGAAGCTTTTATTTATAATAGCTCAAAACTGGAAACAACCTAGATATTCCTCAACAAAATAATGGATAAAAAAAACGTAGTACATTTGCACAAAGAAGTATTACTCAGCTATTAAAACAGTAACTGACATCATTAAATTTGCAGGCAAATAGGTCGAACTGTAAATTATCATCTTGAGTGAGGTAATCCAGACTCAGAAAGATAAATACGGTGTGTATTTGCTTATAAGTGGATATTAGCCATTAAGTAAATGATAACCAAGTTAAAAATCTATGGATCCAGAGAAGTTAGATAAAGAGTAGAGGGGAGAACTAATGGGACTCTCTGGGAAGGGGAAATATAGTAGATTTTATAGTTTGACTGAACAGTTGGAGTCTGTGGTTGGGGGAGACAGCAAGGGATCAGATGGGGAGAAGAAGGGAGTATAGAGAGAGTGTGGGGAGAAACAGCTGTTATTGGTGGTCATCTTGGAGATGAGCTAGAACTTTAGTGCAATGATAACTCTCAGGAATCTTACCAGGGTGACCCTAGCTAAGACTCCTAACAATGGTGGATAAGGAGCATGAAGAGTTGTAAGCAGGTGAGGTTTCTAGTGGTGGGACAGGGGAACCAACCCAGCCACAAACCTTTGATCCACAGTCTGTCCTGCCTATAAAATATTCTAGAGCAATGATGATACAGAACTTGCGGGAGTAGCCAACAAATGTTTGATTTGTCTTAAGGCCAAATAGTACAAGAGGGAAGCCATATTGGGCACTGATTGGCTAATCAAGAACCAGAGACTAGATAGCCCAGGGTCCTATCCTAAAGCAGTGTGCCGAGTAGGGTGGCTACAAGGTCATAGCTGCATTTTCTCCTATACTCAAGCAGCAAATTGGAATAGATGCAGAGACCCACAGCCAGACATTAAATGGAAAGAATGTCTAACTGAGAAGTCTCTATTAAATCCCTCCTCTTGGAGCTCAGAAAATCTGAAAAAAAAAAAAAAAAAAAGAAGAGTTAGATTGTGAGAGATAGCCTAGGGTCCTAGGGTAAGACCAAACACTGCTGGTCTAAAGAGAAAAGTATCAATAAAAGACTCCTAATGATATTCTGCTATACTCATGGATCAGTGACTTATCCAGTCATCATCAGAGAGGTTTCCTCTGGTGTTGTCATAAGAGTGGTGCTCCCCAAGAAGACAATTCCCATGGGTCAGTAAAGGATGTGGAGATAAACCATTCTATACATGGATTAGGGGAACAATGTTTTATTCCATGTGATCATCATGGAATTCTATTGACTGTGATTGCTTAACACATTACTTTAGACTAGATAGTAAGCACTCATGCCACCAGGATTTCTATGCTGAATAAGCAGATTAAAGGAGATGTAGAGAGTATAGCCTTGTCCATAGGCCAGCAACTGGCCACTTAGGCTATTTCAGAATTTAGTGTTCTGACTTCAGGAGTATAGCGTGACATGTTTCTTGTTTAAAAGCAGTGTGCCAAGTAGGGTGGCTACAAGGTCATAGCTGCATTTTCTCCTATACTCAAGCAGCAAATTGGAATAGATGCAGAGACCCACAGCCAGACATTAAATGGAAAGAATGTCTAACTGAGAAGTCTCCATTAAATCCCTCCTCTTGGAGCTCAGAAAATCTGAAAAAAAAAGAGAAGAGTTAGATTGTGAGAGACAGCGAGGATGGAGGACACCCAGAGAACAAAGCTATCTGCATTAACTAAGCATGGAATACATGAGCTCACAGAGACTGAAGTGGAAAGCACAGGGTCTATATAAGTCTGTACCAGGTGCCCTGCATATGCATTACAGCTATTAGCTTCGTATTTTTATGGGATTTTGAGAATGATTCGGTTTCTGACTCTTGTGCCTGCTTGTGGAACTTTTCTCCTCTTGGGTTGCAGTGTCCAACATCAATATGATAGATTATGTTCCTTCTATTTTATTTTGTTATGTTTGGATCTTACCTCTTAGAAGCCTGTTCTTCACTAATGAGAAACAGAAAGGGAGTCAATATGGGGAAGAGGGATGTGGAGGATCTGGGAGAAGTAGAGGAATTATAATCAAGATATATTGTATGAGAAAAGATTCTGTTTTAAAGAAATAAAAAAAGATTGAAACAAAGCAAACCTTATTTGTTATGATAACTGATGAACATCAACTATTGTAGAAATGTTATTTTCATAACAGAAAAAGGTTAGACAAGTATGTTGGCTGTCCATGTCCACATTACTCAGCACGGGCTTGAAGAGATAGGTAGTTTTGAAAAGTTCAGATGGGGAACAAACCAGAGATTCCAGGAAATAGCAAGAGGCTACTTACTCTTTTGGCTCATCCTTTGGTAGTGTGTGGCATTTCTAGTGCTCTTCATCTTTGGTTATCAGTCTCTTTTACTATTACTTTATCTCCATTTTTCCCTTCTCAGAGAACTTAAGCACTAAGCATAATTACTAGTACCTCTGCAAAGACATTGCTATGTTTACAACTTATAAAAGTTTATCCTATGAATGTGTACATTTCCCAGAAACATATCCACATATCTTTGCTAATTAAAATTCAGTTTACTTGAGCACATCACTAACCTTTGAAAAAAATTTAGAAACTCTGGTAATAAAATTGGAAATTGAGGCACATGTCATCTGTTTCTTGTATTCTCTTCCTTTTTGATATAATGGCAAGTTTCCTGATCTACTCCTCTTACCAGACTTTAGTGTCAAATTGCAATGTTTACAGAAGTTCTTTCTGTTTCAAATATTGCTTTTATACATGAGCTATTCTTTGAAACATGGTTTTTACCACTACATGAAAGCTGCTCACTGAATTTAGTTAGTCTTAGCTTCTTCTGAAGGACTGTGATCTTATAGTTTAACTCATGGGTTTGATATCCTGCACTTCAGCCTCAGGGAAGCCTCAAGCAACGGCTTCATCAATTTCTCACAAATTGCTAACATTCTGTGGCACTATTTTCTTGTGATTTATCCATGTCATAGTCAATTATAATAAACATTGAGAACCATTTAATATTGTATGACCTCCTCTCATCATGTCATATGTCCAGAATAATTTAATTACCATGTGTATTCTCATATGAGAGTGTGCTAGGTAGAGAAAATATTAGGAGATTCTGCTCCTAATGGTGAGTTCAAATCATGGAAGCTCTGCCTGGCCCATTCCCCACTCACATGAACGTATCACTGGTTTCCTTTCTCAAGGCATTTCTGGAGTAGACTGGGAACACTGCTGTGCTTTTCCTCAAAAGTTTCATTAAATAACAGGAAATTCTTGCACTCTTAATTAATGAAGTCATTGATTTAAATATCCAAATTCATTCTGGAGTGGGGCCCATCTGTTTCTTCAAAGTGGCCACAAGACCAATAAACAGGCACATAATGATACATTTGTATCATTGTATTATGCATTATTTTAGTTTTGTTTTTTACAAGTGATAAGAAATTTTATTGTAAAATAGGAAATTGATATATAAAAATGTGTGAAAAAAAAAGAGGGAGATGCGGTGGGGGATGGATAAATGCAGACAGGCTTTGCAGAGTGGAAGGAAAATGGGTCCTGGAGGGTATAGACCCTATGAAGGCCCAAGATAGACTCTTACAGGGTGTGGGGTAAGGTGAAATTTCATTTTAGGTGCCAGGGTCCAACAACAAGCCAGGTAGGATTTCGCTGGAACACCAGAGACCTGACAACTATCAATCCATCCCCCAACCTGGGCTAGGAACCAGTACTCATAGAGGGGGCTGAGCCTTAGCTACAAGGTAAACAGGCAGTGGAAGGGATTGTTTCCAGCTCTTATAACGTCATAAAATGGTAAGAAAGGAGACGGAGAGGTTGGTGATAGGGGACAGGATGCAGAGGTTGTCAGCCTAAGTCAGGCCCCACTTTCTTGATCATTAGTTTTTTTTAAGGCGGGAAGTAGATTGGTCCCTCTTGGTCTTCCGGTAGTTGGAGTGAGCTCTGCTGTCTCCTGACTCCACTGCAGCAGGGGCATCCTTTATTTCTAAGGCCTCATTCAGCTTTCAGAGCATCTCGATGCGTTGACCCCCACGGATCTTAAGGGTGAAATATTCTCAAGTGGTTTTTTTCTTTTACTGGGGAGAAGAACTTGTGCTGGTGGACAGTGCTCACTTAGCACTCCCTGGGAGCAGCTCGTGGCAATGTTTTTCCTTTTTGCAAAAATTTTCTTCCCCTGTATGAAGGTCTGTCCCAGGACAGGCACAAACAGGAATCCCAAAGCTGTCCAGTCCCAGAAGGTTTCCACTGGAGTCTTCCAGTGTGATGATGGTAAGGACAGGACGGCTGTTCATGACCCCCATGCAGGAGCTATTACACATGTACTTGTAGTGGATGGTAGTATATTCAGAGCCAACCTCAGGTGGCTCACACGGTACCACCACACTGTGCCGAAAAGTCTGCCTGTTGTCCAGATACTCAGCATACAAATTTCCTTTCACCCGGATAAAACGCTGGGGAGGAGCCAGGCCATCATCGGAGCAAAGCTCATGGTGGGGGCAGCGTCTCAGGACCTCTGTCATGTGTTGTGACTTCTTGTTGATGGTCCTAACACGGACACCGACACCGGTTCCAGCTGGAGGTGTGGAGCTGACCCACAACTGCACAGGACATGTCTTTGCCAGCTGGCAGAATAGCTTATTGAGGGAAGGGGAGTATGTGCACATAACAGACTTGATTGTAAGATTTTTGAGAAGGGACGGAAGTACAGGGGCCACAGAGTGGCTTGTGCAGGAGCCACTGCTGCAAGGGCCTCAGTTACAGGGTCCTATGCGTCAGGAGCTGCTGACACTTGGAGGGCTTCATCTGGGCCTTCCAACAACTCTGCAACATCCTGGAACAGGAATAGATCTTCCATGGAATTAGGTGACATCACCGCGGTGGACAGAATATCTTCTGGAGGAAGTAGTTTCCATAAGCCTGAAAATGTCTCCTGACTCACAGGGAGCTCCATGCTGATATCCGACTGTGAATCCTCCATGGCAGTTATGCAGTCTTTGGAGGAGTGTGACACCCTGCTGGGAAGTAGGATGGCGGTCCGGATGCCAGGTGGCCTCTAATTGTAGTTGCTACCTACAGCCAGGATAGACGGACATATTTGTTAAGTGACACATGTTTTGGTATCTTGTGGGACATGATGAAGAATTTGAATTTTTCTTTTTAAATAATGATGGGCTTCCAAAAGTTTGCTGTAACTTTATAGGCTTATTTATTTTATTTTGTATGTGAATATTTTGCCTTAATTCCTGTATGTATACCATATACATTTCTGGTGCCCAAAGCAGTCAAAAAAGGGAGTTGGTGCCCCTGAAACTGGATTTATGGATGTTGTTGAAAACTGAAGCTGGGTCCTCTGTAAGAGCAACAAGCACTCTTAACCACTGTGCCATCTCATCTCTCCATCTCCAGACTTCAAACAAACAAACAAACAAACAAACAAACAAACAAACACCTTTTACTTTGATGTTTTCATTGACAGTTGACTGCCAGGAGACAAGAGTGAAAGCAGTAAGAACAGATACAAGGCAATCATATTAGTATAAATGAAGGTGGTAGGAGTGGCTTGGGTTTACATGAAAACAGTATAGGACAGGGATTAAGCTGATAGTTTCAGCCAAGAAGATGAGCTGAACATTGTCATAGCAGGGAGCAGGAATGGAGAGTTTTAAGGCTAGAATAAGTATATCAGAAGTGTTAGTTTGGGCAAGTTGATGTTCTAGTTGAGATGATCACTAGAACTCCAAATAGATAGATATAGATGTGTGTTTATATATACAAATACATATATATGTGTATATATGTGTATATATACACATATATATGTATATGTGTGTGTATGTGTGTACAAATGGGTAGATATAGAAGTATGTGTATGAAGCAAAATGATACCCAATACATAGAAAACTCAGAGATCTTTTTGTACGCTACATTTATTATTCTGACAATACAGTTTCTTTTTACATTTTTTCCAGTCAATTCACATGTTAATAAACAGATAGTTATATCTCATCTGGATATGGTTGTTAATTGTGAAAACTCATTTGAATTGAAATTGTTGTTCTTTATTGTAGTGACAATTTTGGAACTTTGGTTTTTTTTTTAAACATAGAAATATTGCAAGACTGTATTTTCATTTTAATCCTAGGTGTGGGTTATGGGGCTGCGTCAGTTTTTCCATAGCAGTTGACTATGATTCACCTTGTGCTCTAGCAGAGGCATGATTTTGCCAGCTGCAGATAGTTTCTGTGATGGTGTAATGTTTAAAATTTTGGACACTTTTCAGAGGGTATAAAAATGCAAGGGTCCTGCAAGGCTGGGTGGGTGATTGTTTGCTGTTGGTTGCAGTTTGTTAAGTTGTCATGCACTATGAAGTAACAACAATAAGAAACTAGATACCTACTTGCCTTATGGTATTCAACACCACTAATCAGCAAGAGGTATTCTAGTGATAATGTCACCCTCTTTCACTGCTATCCTTTTTTTTTTTTTTCTCCTATCTGGTATTAGGAGATTGTAGGGGTGGAGTAAAAGGGGTAGAAAATGGTGGAAGAAAGAAAACCCACTTAGTAGCCAAGGTCCTTTTACACCTTATACATTATTTCTCCCTCTTTTTCAATTTTGTGATGGTGGTATATAAAATAGGTAAGGTCAAAGGCCATCTTATTACCTTGATGTGTATCACTAAATCATCTCTCATTTCCAAGGGTGAGAAAAATAGGAAGGGATAGTGCCAGATATGCATAACAATATGTACTTCATATGCCTGAATATTCATGGCAGTCTAGTTATATACTTTATCTTAGCCAACAGGCCAAGAAGCAGCCTGGATTCTCAATTATCAATATTATTTTATATCACTTAAAATTACAACTCTGTGTGGGTAATACATCATGTTACTATCCTTTTTGTTATTGATTCAGCTTATTTCTTTCACAATTTCATATATGATTTTAATGCATTTGGATCCTCTTTTTGAATTGGTTCTTATAACTGATTCAATTTGGTACCAATTTTGTCTGAGTTAATTCTTTTCATATCAGCGATTCACTAACGTTGCCTGGAATTCTGATGTGGAATGACATTCTCCTTTTACTGCCTGCTTCATGTGAACTTAGAAGAAAGGTGAAACAGGACTGCTATTTCTCTCTACATCTATGAGAACATATCATAAATTATGGTGGTTATTTCTTATAGTATCCATGTTTAGCTGCTAAACCAATAGTAAGCATTTTATATATTATTTGTATATTACCCAACTCTGGTCCAAATTTCCCTATTAGTAAGGGTATGTTTGCATATATATGCATATATACATATACACATACATATACATCATATACATATACATTATTTACATACACATATTGCATATACATACCCATTACATATACATATACTACACGCATGCACACATACACACATGTGTGCGTGTGTGTGTATCTATCTATCTATCTATCTATCCCTAGAACAACACAAGTTTTAACTATGAGGGTCCATGTATACCTGGATTTTATGTCACAGTTTGAAAAAAATCACGTATCATGAACTATGTAGCACAGAAATTTTGAAAAAATAAAGAATAAAAATTTAGATAAGTTCTGAATGTATAAATCATATGTAGATATTTTATCATTTTCTACCATAGTATATATAAAACTATCATTAAAATTAAACTTTATCAAAGTTTATGTACATAAAACACAGATTGTACATGTTATTATTTGCAGTTGAGAGTAAAGTGAACAAAGGTAGATTATATTATTAAGTAATTAATGCTAGTACATGCTGTATAAGTTAAATTTCCTAGTTACTCCCTGGTACTGCTGGGGTGATTTCATGGTTTGTTTGGTTGCTGAAAATGTCCTATGATCCAAATTATGTCCAGTAAACTGTCTAATGCACTAAAAGGTGTTATTCCTTAGTTTTTACATATTTTTCACCATAAAAAATAGATTGAACATTCAAAGTGTGCTGAGAGGGCATTCTTGCTATTTGTGTGGCTCATAAACAGTTAAAATTTGGGGCAGACATATGTTACTTATGGATTACCAGTTTTAACAGGTCAGCAGCCCTAATTCCTGTTTTGCTTATGACCACCTGCACATAAATCTCATCATGTTTCAGGATAAAATATAAATTAGCAAAAAAAAAAAAAAAAAAGCACAGAACACCCAGGATACAATCCACAGAACCGAAGAAGATTAACAAGCCCAAGGGCCCAAACTCAGATGCTTCAATCCCACTTGGGAGGGAGAAGAAAGCAGTTGCTAGCACACAGGGGAAAGGAGGAACCTGGGTGGGAGAGGAGAAGGTGAGGGAAAAAGAATATGATCAGGTATTGGGGGCACGGGGGTGGGACAGGATTGAAGTCCTAAGGGCCAGCAGAAAGAAGAAAGTATGCAACATTGGGAGGTGGGAGGTAGGGAGGTAGGGGGACCCTCTAGGGTGTACCAGAGACCTGGAAGGTGAGAGACTCTCAGGGCTCAAAGGGAGGGTCCTTAGATGAAATTCCCAACAGTGGGGAGAGGGAACATGTAGAGTCTGTCTTCAGTAGAAAGACAGGGCATCAAGTGGAGGGATGGGGTTGCCATCCCACAGCCAAAAACTCTGACTCAGAATTGTTCCTGAATAAAAGAGCTGCAGGGACAAAAATGGAGAAGAGATTGAGGGAAAGGAGGTCCAGTGACTGACCCAACTTGGGATCTCTGTCAAGGGGTGGCTCCGAGGCCTGACACTATTACTGATGCTATGGGATGCTTAGAGACAGGAGTTTAGCATTGCTGTCCTCCGAAAAGCCCAACAAGCAGTTGATTGAGACACAGATACTTACACCCAACCAATGAAATGAAGTCGGAAACCCTTGTGGTTGAAGTAGTGAAAGGCTGGAAGAAGCTGAGGAGGAGGGTGACCCCATAGGAAGACCAGCATTCTCAAGTAACCCGGATCCCTGAGATCTCTCAGACAATGAGCTACCAACCCCGCAGCATACCTTAGCTGGTCTGAGACCCCCGACACATATACAGCAGAGGACTGCCTGGTCTGACCTCAGGGAGAGAAGACATACCAACCCTCAAAAGACTTGAAGCTTCGGGGGGTGGGGGGGAGAGAAGCAGTGGTGCAGTGGTGTGTGGGGTAGAGACATCCTCTGCAGACAGTGGATTGGGATGAGCAACTGTTGGAGGGTGGACTGGGAGGGGGATAGTGACTGGACTGTAAAAAAAGATTAAAGATAAATATTTTTTAAAAGTATGATTAATCCTCCCCACCACCCAAATAAAATCCAATGAACTTCACCAGATGAATACAAGCAGGGGCTTTCTGGAGGGGAGATAACTCTTTACAGGAGAAAACTTCAAACTGTGAGGAACAAATAGTTCTTTTTAAACACCATCAAATGGGTGCAGAGACCCAGGGGTACAGTTGAAGTGAGACTGAATGATGATCTTGCAAGAATAGGTATTTGGTGAGCAGAAACACACAAGTCAGTTACAGAAAACAGTTAATCCTCTGTCGTGAAGGACCCTAGCCCAGTTCCTTACTGGCTGAATCCTATGGGGCAAACACTACTTCTTAGATGCTGTTCAATTTCAGTAATTACTTGTGGTAAATCTTCCTGGATACTTACTTCCCTTCCTCTTTTATGTTTATCTCTGCAACAAAGGTTTCCCTGTCGCTTTCCCATACTTCCTTAACATATCCTGTTACTAGTTTCCTTCTGATGCATAAACTTAACCACACACCACACTACTAGTGATTCCTAAGACAAAATTCTGGTGTGAGTGGGTGTAGTCAGGAAGCCTAGACAAACAGTTGTCTAGAGACTCCTATTTGACTGTTATTTTTTAATGTGTAATACCTAAGATACCTTTGTATCGAAAATGAACATTCATATTTTATCCTTATATTGCAGTGGTCTTTTAATTTTTATCTGGTTTACCCTAAAGACAGTTCACAGTTAGTGAAACCAAGAGTACCTAAACCTCAAATGTGTTTTCAGTGGACAGAAATGACAGGACAAATGTATGACAATGAGGAAGAAGGAGGGAGACTGGGAGAGAGACAGAAGAGTAAGAAAGGGGCATGGGTTTGTATATATGTTCCCAAATTCTGTTTTATTCTCTGCCTGAGACTCTGGCTGACTCTGAACCCTGGTTGTTAGGGCCCACTGCAAGTCACCCAATTAAGGGAAATAGAAGTAAAATAAGATTTTTAGCTGATGCTGGAGATGTCTGCAATTTGAGTCTCTATAAACTGATTAAAAAACAAGCCAAAAGAACATATTTTGAGTCATTTACCAGAATCTAGAATTTCCACAACATATGACCCATAACATCAGAGGAACAGTAAGTATAAAATACACTCAGGACACAGAGAGCAGTAACAAAAGATGACAGAGTTCAGTTGTCACAGGCTTCAGGTAGAAACAAAAAAGGGGGGATTTAAAAGTGGCTTTTGTATCTGGGATGTAAAGGGAAGCATTCAATAAGCACTATTAATGATCTTAGACGGACTAGATGCAGTTCTAACTCTGACAGATGTGATTTCTGATTCAGTGACTCACTGGCTGGGCTGTTACACACAGTGGAATTGACTGGTAGTTAATCTGCACTGACAGTTTATTAGATTTGGAGTAATTTAGATGCTCCACAGGTGGTATGTCTGAGTGAGTGCTCCCAGAGAGGCTTGGCTGAGGAAGAAAGGGCCATCTTTTATGTGGGCAGCATCTTCCCATAGACTGGTGAAAAAGAAAGAAAAAGTCCCTTGAGCAGCAGTCTTTTTTTTTTTTTCTTTCTGCTTTCTGACAGCAGATACCATGTGACCAGCTGCCTAGTGGTCCTGCTGCCATTCCTAGAGCCACTCTGGATGTCACTCCCTCCCTACCATGATGGCTCATACCCTCAAACTATTCCCCACAAGTAATTTGCCACAGCACTAAGAAAGGTATATAATAGAGAAACTGATGAAGAGACTTGAGTGAAAAGCCAGACAGTTAAGGATATAGTGAGAATCTAGATAACCAGAATGCTTAACTAAAACTGACAGGCAGAGGACAAGTGTCAGGAACTTTTTAACATATGCACATAGTTGGTTGAAGACACGATGGCCAGTTGAAAGCAATTTGATTGTGATCACTGTATAACTGTGTATGAGTGTGTTCTCACTGTTTGAGGAATGGATGATGCAGAAAGTGGGCAGTACCGAGTGAACTATCCTGTCATTCACAGAGCTTCCATGTCAATTTGTCAGCCTGCATGATAGAGGGTCTCCCACCAAGATGTCATGCCATCTGTGAAGATCTGCTGATAGAATGATACTCGAGGACTATAAAAAAAAGGTACAAGCTAAGTCCAACAGGTCCAACCATGGTGGAGTGATTTGACACAAACTATAAGAGGCACAAAAGCTTCTTGAAATAGTCAAGTAGGCACCTTCCAAGAGAGTCATTTTGCCTTCTATTTAGAGGAGTCAAGAGGCTCTGGATTTCCAAAGTGCTTTGTAGGTGCATAAATTACAAGGAAAAAAAAAACGGTTAAAAGATGCTCTTTTCCTAATGAAGGTCACAACCCTCCTTTTCTTCCATAGTAATTAATCCTCCCACAATCATATCCATCACATAGCATTACAAAAAGTCATCTTGAGTAAAAATAAGTGGCAATTCCTTTATAGAGGTCATTGTTATCCGTCAAGAAAGATGGACATAATTTGCATTTACCCTATCATTTGTTGTTATGAATATAATAAAGTTAAAAGCAAGAACGTTTTCACTTTTTCATTTAATGTTTTTATTGGCATAAAGAAATTGCATAAAACAACATGTTTCATCTTGAAAATTTTATTCAGGTACATAATGTATTTTGATTCTATTCACTCTCATTTCCCTTTCATCTTCTCTTCACACTCCCACTAATCTGCTTCCTCTTTTCAACTGTCCCCTTATACTTTCAGATATCCAAACTCAATTTTTCCCTCCACATCTGTAGGGAACAGGGACCCCCTTTTTTTGTAGTAACAAGTACTTGAGACATAGAGTGGGGAAAGGGAAGCAGATTATTTTATGATCTTGCAAGGTTTTGTGTGAATCTGGACAAAATAGTAGCTGTGTGAGCTGAACTTCAAGCATCACTTTTTATAAGTCTGAGCACAGGTCTCTACTTCCTCTCCTGCAATGACTGGGAGCTTGAGGAGGCACAGTCTCTCCCACACGTCACCTGTTTCACTGTCTCCTCATCCTTCCTTCATGCATGTGCTTGATCACATAGTAGGCTCTCTGTATTTTCCCACCCTCTGACAAACTGTTGTTTTGAACAATGGATGGAAAAAAGGCAAGACCAGCATGTATCTGTTGGGGGAGGGGACCCAGAACTACCTGCTAATCTGAAGCATAAGCTCATCTAAGGCTCAAGCTTATCGCAAATGAACTATCATATTTTGTTCCTTATACATTCTCTAAGCTTAAGCCCTTAAGCTCCCCCATTACTTATGAAAACAACGTCTCAGAAATCTTACCTGAGGGATTGGGAATAATGGCAGTGTTCTTGGGCTTTGTTTTGAAGTATAATGCCTCATTATGGTTAAAAAGTCAAACAAAATATGGGGAAGAAAATTGAACAGAATGGCTTATTTAAAGCACTGAAGTTTCTAGTATCTTCTTGCTCCAGACATGGGTAATGGACCAGTAGTGGTAGCATTATCTAGGATCTGGCTAAAATATCATAAAATCCTCAATCTTCTTCCATAGCATTCATTTAAACACATTCCTTGCTTATGGGAACATATAACTTTTTGAAAACAGCTTCCTGAATATTTAGCGATGGCTCAGTAGCTTAGAGGCTGCTGCTCTTCCAGAGGACTGGAGTTAGGCTCCCACACAGGCTAGTTCAAACCACCTATAACTCCAGCTCTGGGAAATCAGATGCTCTCTTCTGGCTTCTGCTATGACAGGCACATGCATGCCTGTGCGACACTTAAGAATAAAAATAAATTAAACAAACAAGCAAACAAACAACTACTGTCCTATTCAGCTTTACACTTGTTTTAAAAAATTGTACTTTTGTGGATTATGGTAGCTCATTCCTGGTGAGTATAGTGGTGGGGAAGCAAAGACAGAAGGATCACTGCAAGTTTGAAGCTAGCTTCATCTACATAGTGAGCTCCAGGAGGTCAATTACAGCTACAGAATGTACCTTATCTAAAATCAAGGTATTCGTTAGACTCACTTATTTCTGCTCCCTCATCTCCTAAGTATTAACAGTTCTCTTCTTTTGTGCACTTTACTTATAATACAACTTAGGATGGAGGTTAGTATGGTAGGAAGTTGGTGACCCATGGAAATAAATAATGCTATGAATAAGTTGATGTCTAAAATAAGGCTGGCCTATTCATTGATACAAAAGGTCAGCTTAAGGTAGAGATGGGGCAGATGATGATTATACAGGAGAAATGTCAGCATTGGCAAGCTCTCGTTATGTCTGTGCCAAGAAAATATGTAATGTAAATTGGTGAATTAAGTTAAAAAAAGAAGCATGATAGCAGACACTCTGGTGCTCTCTTGATCTTAACTTTGTGCTGCTTCCCATTGATGACGTCCTCCCATGTTACTCAAATAACATTCTTTTCCAACTAGCAAGCAAACAAACTTTACCACATATATAGCACTGATTAAAATGGATCTGGTGACTGCCATGGACATAGAAGCCCCACTAATGTATTGCTGGGTCAATAATCATAACCCAGATTTCCAAACAGTGAAGCTAAATGTGTGTTTCAGAGCTGTAGACAATCAATGCTCTGCTTTGATTCTTGCACACTCTTTCATTAATTCTGGGCCAACACATGCCCCCCTCCTTTAATTAGTCTGCCTTTAATGGAGTATGTAACTGAATGTCAAAACCAGGGCAGGTCACTAAATGCCACTTGTGCTGTTAAAAACCAGCGAAACAGCAGGAAGAGATCACACCAAAGGCAACAAGAACTGAACAGTAAGAATGGGAGGAAAGATGTGCTACTAATGGGTATCAATGCAATGAAAGAGGCCAAAGTCTATCTAGAGCTCTGAAATTAACTACAATCTTTCTTTGCACTTAATGAGGTGCAATAGTTGTTAAGGGGAAAGGTAAGACTCTGATGTTCTAAGCCAAATGAATAGGCTTTAGGGAGATTAGGCAAGGGCTTCTTTGTATTTGAATAAATTATGAGTGAACAGAATAGAAGAAAGCATATGTTCAGGAATTTTTAGCCTAATTGTTTTTAAACCATAGGAGAAGTGTTTCTGTTATCACTAGAAATGGTTGCTTTATGCTCTTGGAGAGCTTTGAGTGATATTTGGACGGATGTAGCTTGCATATGTGTATTTAATTAGTTTGCCTCATAATTATCCATGGCTGCTACTATTTTTATATTTTATAGGCGAAATAGCTAAAGTCCAAGGATTTTTGTAAAGAGAGTTATATTTTATAAAAAAATATTTTGTGATAACTCTTCCTTCAATTCAAACAGAGGCTTTATAGTTTTGGGTTACTCCGAGTACAGAACCTTTCAATTGAGAAAAATGCACAAGATCTTCTAAAGAGCGTATATGACTGTGCATGTAGTAGGATTTCTGTCATACAAAAAATAAAAACCAATAGATTTTGTACTCACACTCATTCAGGCAGCTGATTGAACTCACACTCAGCATGCCTGTGACCAGATGAGTGGCTCTTAGCTGGCAATGCACAGTTGGTTGTGGTGTGGCATCAGTTCTGATGCAAGCTAAGTTCAGTGAAAACCTAATAGTTGAAATAATTAATTCCATCCAGACTTTTGATGCACATGCTTAGCATCAGACCACAGGCTACTCTCACCTTGGCTACAAATGAGAGGCTCCTATGACAGCCTGACAGCCTTTCCTCAGATAAGATCACTTTTTAGAACAGTTCACAGAAGTCAGAGCCACATTTGCTATGATCGACACATTATCACAAAGGAAACAGTAAAGGAAACGGACGTAAAGTACACATGCAGCGGTCTGTATGGGCCTCGGGTGCAGAGATCTGTTCCTGTAAAGTGGAGGTCCTTCCAGCATTTGAGTATGTTTTTGCTAATCAAGAAGCTCTCCAACTAATTTTAGGGGACGCTTATAGTGACCTTACCCTCTGACACTGTTCAATGTGAACTAAAACTCTAATTACCTCCCCTTTCATGAAGGTGAGATTGAAAGGCTGAACTCTTCTAATTGTGAGCTGATCTTTTTGTGACAAGTCTTTTCTCCAGAAGTCTGCCAGGCATTGACTCATTATTTCTGACTAAGCAGGAAGGGTTGGCAGGTTTGAAGCTCTGTATTGGGAACTGGGAACAAAGATTAGATGTTCATTTCACACAACACTGTAATATATCAGTAAATGAAGTTAGAAATGTGTGTTCTTTTCAATGTTCATTTTAATTATGAAAATAATTTAGTGTCAGTTGCAGCAGTAATTCTCTAATTGAGTAGCACAGTTTTGAATTCCAACATTAGCTCCAGAGACTAGAAAGGATTTCTTATAAAGTAGATTTATAAACTCATATTATCATTTCATCATGTTAATTTGGAGTTTTTCTAATGTAGATTAGTTTTGGATAGATGACAACAAAATATCATACACAGTAAGGTTGTAATTGTTTTCTCTTTTTTTTTTTTCATGGCTAATGCTCAATGCAATGAAGCAAAACTTCCTTGGGTAAGTTAGAATTTAAGAAGGTGTCCTCTGAGGTTTTAAAGAAATCCAAATTTATGTTTTTACTTAAGCCAGATACAAAAGTCTCTGATCCTGGAGATGTAACTTTAAACAGAAGAACAATCTCCAAGCTTAGAAAATCTTTCAAGCCTTGAGTAGATACATCATAATTCCTTATTCATTCATCTTTAAGAAAATTTGCATAGTAATATATTATAAATATGCCCTTCATTTAGACTTACACATTAGATCAAGGGTTGTCATTTCACATTTCTACATAAAAAGCAAAACGTTGAACTTTAACCTCATTTTTTATCCCCCAAAAGATTTCTATCTCATATGCAAATAAAACATGAAAACCAAGAACTATGAAAAAAGTATATAGCATAGGTGGTAGGTAATCACACAGATTGCCTTGTTGGTGTTGTCTCTGGGTCATTTTTGTCTTAGCGTGGATTCAACACTTCCCATTGTGACTTGTACGGTAGGTTGAATGAGATATTTCCCATACCCTCAGGCATTTGAATGCTTGGTTCCTGTTCAGTAGTACTGTTTGAGTGGGATCTGGAGGTATGGGCTTGTCAGAAGAAGTAGGTTCCTGGGAGCATGCTTTGAGAGTTTAGAAGAGTCATGATATTTACAGTTTGTTCTCTGCTTCATGTACATGGTTCAAGATGTGAGCCCTGCTTTTATTGCCACACCTTCACTATGTCATTGTTCTGGAACCAACAAATCCAAACATAGTCTATTTTTTACAGAATGTCTTGGTCAGGGTGTTTTAATCATGCCAGTAGAAAAGCATGAGTGAATGGGGTTATTGCTCTGTCAGACTTGACCATGTAGTCATTATGTTGGAGGAATGCAGAAGATTTCGAGACTTGCTACTAGAGAAGCAGTTGAATGTTATAACTAGACCTTAATGGACCACGCTAGTAAGAACTTCAGTGATAAGAGTTTTGAATAGAATGTGATTTGTGGAGTCATAGTGGTAGAAGTTGCTGAGAGGAACAATACTAGCAACTAAGCTAGAGACTTAGTTTTAGTAGTTTGGCAAAAAAACCAAAATGTGCCCCTTTCTGCCTTGTCTTAAGAACTTGCCCGATGGTAAGGAAAATTGCAAGCTAGACAATATTGGTTCTGTTCTATGTTTATTCATAATCACTTCTACAAAGTTCAACAATGGAAATGTGCAAGTGGAGCAGAAATACAAAATGTACAGTTCAAAGAGAAAAGAGTATCAGAAAACTTAACTCTGAAGCCAAAGCTTGTGTTGAAAAAGACAAGATGTCTGATCAGCATTAGAGAAAAGGGGGCTATGTCCTTGGGGTAAAACTCTTCTTAGCTAAACTTTTAACTTATAAAATGAAAAGCCTAAGGAATTTTCTGCTCCTAAGTATAAACAACCAACAAAAGACCCTGCAGAAGTTATTCAACACAGTCAGGGTTCATGCAAAAGTGGCAGCTAAACTACATCATACGAACAGACCTAGATATATGGATGAGGAGACAAAGAGAACACATAGGGGCTCAAATGCTAGCTAGATAATGCCATAAAGAAGACATAGTACTTCATGGAAAAAGCTTCAGTTTGCCCAAGATTCACGAACACCTGAGAAACTAAATTGTCTTCTTGCTGAATACAGTTTCCAAAAACTAGAATCACAAGCTAAACCAGATGCAGATTGTTATAAACAGGAGACTTAGTTTTAATTTTTGGCATGCTAAGGAAACCTTTCTGCCATGTGGTAAAGACCTGTCTGTTAATGACTTCATTCCATCTGGTGATTGAAAGCTAAGGATGAATCTGCAGCTTACTAACATCCTCTGAAAGGGTTAAGTCACATAGCATCATGAAGTTTAGTTTCTGATGTCTGCAATTTCATTGTAAATCACATTAAATGTGTTATTTTCCTAGTTGAGAATGCCATTTTACAAAGCATTGCTTCAATAGGCAGCCTTCTAGACAAGGGCGGGCCTGATAGAGTCATAAATTTTGATGAAACTTTGGCTTATTAGCAGTCTTTAAATTGTGCTGATAATTGTCCCAGGGTAATAGAGATTACTGTGTCATTATGTTTAAATGAGTCTCTGGAATAACCCACTGTCTTAGTTCATTTTTCTCTTGATATAGCAGAATGACTAAGATTCGATAATTTGTAAGATAAGAAGTTATTTTGCCTCATGGTTCTAGTGGAAAAGTGGTCTGAAATTCGGCCGCTGCATCCACACTGATGCTGTAACAATTTATGATGAGGGTCAAAGGGCAAAGAGTGTAAGAGGAAACAAGAGCACATGAGTGGTGGTGATGGTTAATCTCAGTTGTCACCTTGATGAAATCTCAAATCACCTGGGAATCAGGTTTTCTGATATGTCTATGTGGACAATCTTGATTAGATTAATTGAAATGGAAAGGCCTACCCACTGAGAGTGGTACCATTCCATGCACTGGAATCCTGAATTGTATAAGAAACGAGAAGTTGGCCTGACACAAGCTTTCATTCCATTCTTATGCTTGACTTCTCATGCAATGAGACCATCTGTGGAGCTGTAGCTCGACCAGAAACCATGCTGTCCTTTCATGGTCCATCGCTCCACAACCATCTTCTTCAAGCTTCTGCTGCCTTCACTTTCCTGCCATTATGGACTGTATCTCACACTGTGCAAAAACAAAGACTCCTGGGTAAAAGTAAGAAAACCAACCAAGCAAGATTCTTCCATCCTTAAATTACGTTGTCAGGACAGTTTGTGACAGTGAGAGTAAACAGTGGTAGCTCTACTACTGTCTTCTGATACAGATCCAAATACACAGGCAAAACACTCATAGATAGACTGGAATTGCTAAGGCAATGCTATCTTGTCCTGACTTTATTTTGTGTCATCCTAGACACACCTCATTCTTCCAGATTCCCAACAGCCACATCTGCCTTGGCAATGGTTTGGCACTGTCCATGACTCTGACTGCAGTCTCCATATATTAACCAGAATAATTGATGGCTGTGCAGGCTAAAACATAAAACTAAAGTAGCTAAGAGGAAGTGTAAATCAAAAATAATTGTCATGCCATGTCTAGAAAATGCTGCTAAGCTCTGAAAAAGGACCGCTGTTATTCCATCCCCAGTGAAACACTGATATAATTGTGGATTTTATCTTTAAAAATGCTACACTTCTGAGTTTATGCACCAAGAGACTTTTCAGAGGAAAGAGCCATATCTTTGTCACTGGCCAAGAAAAAGGCTTACATACTTTTAATTAGCTCAAGTAATATTGTTGTCAATATCTCACATGCATCATTTCAAGAAAAAGAAAGAAAACACTTGAAAGAAAGAAAGAAAGAAAGAAAGAGGTGTGAGTGTCCTGAGGAAACAAATGTCTGCTTATTCCAGAAGGATCTATGACAGACCAAACAAATGATTACACCAATGTCCAATTTGGCTAACCAAGGCTATTTTTTACTGATGTTACTACAAGGGTACAGGTGAGGTTACTTGCAAGAAGCAGGAATAACTAAAAACCAGTTGCATTGTCATAAAGGCCATTCCAACATGGGCAATTGCTTTCAGGAGCTTCTTGTACTACTAACATTTTCCTTCCTTCCTTCCTTCCTTCCTTCCTTCCTTCCTTCCTTCCTTCCTTCCTTCCTTCCCTCCCTCCCTCCCTCCCTTCTTCCTTCCTTCCCTCCTTTTCTTTCTTCCTTCCTTCCTTTCCTTTTTTCCCTACCTCAATCCATCCCTTCTTTCTTTCTACAATTTGAAGGGTCAAGATTTCTACCCTTAGCCTGTTTACTACATTTTATAATGTTGGGAGGGGCCTTAAGGATCTTCCAAGCTTCTATTCTCCCAGATACTTGACCTTCTGTTTATCTTCTGTTTAGGACTTGAGGTTCTTGAGGCTCCCTCTTCCTTCCTAGGGTAGATGCTTCTATTTGGGGAGCATGTTAAAATTCAGAGGAACATGCTATACAACTTATGTGCCTTTAGGCCAATGATTCTCAACCTGTGGTTCTTGACCCATTGGGAGGGTTAAATGCCCCTTTCACAGGGGTTACCTAAGACCACCTGCATATCAAATATTTACATTATGATTTATAACAGTAGTGAAATTACAGTTGTTAAAAAGCAATGACAAAATTCATGGTTGGGGGTCACTACAACTACAACATGAGGAACTGTATTAAGTGGTTGTAGCAAAGAAGTAATTAGGAGGGTTTAGGTGAAGCAAGATACATGTGCAAGAGAGTCTTGTAGCAACATTATTCTGAAAGTCCTAAGCCAGGCATTTTAACTACCTATGTACAATGTATACTATTTACCTTTGTTCCACAGGCTTTCATTCAGTAGTATAGATGAACACACTTGTTGCAAATGACAACATGCTTGAATCTCACACCATGTGCACAAAAGAAGCCAGAGGCAGAATAGTTTGCTTAGCTATGCGCTTTGAAATGAGAAAATGCAAATCACTGGGATAGAAATCCAGAACCTTAGTTAGACTTAAGAGGAGAGATGTTGTGCTAGAGACAGGTTACCAAAAGAACCTCAGGGTCCTGGCACCTTTCTGTCTCTTGAAGTTGGGTAGTGGATATGCATGTGTTTATATTGAGATAGCATGTCAGTCACATCCATAGCCTGTATAAATGTGTTATGGGAATAGTCACCAAAATAACTTTACTAAATGCCAACTACTTTATTAATATATAACAATTAGTATATATAACAATTTAGTGATATATATATATATATATATATATATATATATGTTCTTTCTTCATATATGATTTCAAATGATCAAGGAGTTATTTCAAGGATTTACATAAAATCGCATGCCCATGCTGTATGAACCACACTGAAAATTGTAGTTGTTGTCATTGCACTTCTTTGACTCAGTGACTAAACTTTAACCTGCCTTTGAGGATGGGCAATCATTATGGTAGGCTCCCAAGCAACTTGCAGAAAAGTTTAAGAATGAGAAGAGGTGGTTGAAGATGGCTCTGCACTTTACTAGGTCTACCCAAGTAGTCCTTAGATGCCTGTTGCTACACTCTGACCAACCACTACTTGTAGAAGGAAGTGTCTGTTTACCTTATGTCTTTTTCTTTTTACTGCATTTGTACTTCCAATGGATTGGATGGGGCCCACTCAACCTTAGGAAGAAGGTTCAGCCTACCCATTTGAATACTTTTCTTATTAAGTAATTTATTTGCATGACATCCAAATTATAGTTAACTTTCTTATACAGTCCAGGCTCACCTACCCAGGGATAATGCTGCCCATGGAAGGCTGGGCCATACTACAACAATCAGTTCTCCACAGACATGGCTATAGGCCAATCAAATCTAGATAATTCTCCAATTGAGGTTTTGTTTTTCCAGGTGACCTTATGCAGGTGTGAAATTGTGTCAGTTTGCCAATAAAACTAATCAGGACATCATCTCAAGCACATACTGGGCTAGAGTGGAACTCTAGCAACTTTGAAAGGATAAAGGAACAACTTACCTCAGAATCAGAAAAAAAAACAAAACTAACCAACCAACCAAAAAAAAAATCCCCAAAAACTTCTATGATAAGAAACAAAAACAAAAAGTGAGCAAACAGACAAACACACACTAGACAATATATGGCGTAGAAGGCTGTAAAAATTTTAGTTATAAAACTGTTATTATTTATGTAGACTAATTTATTAATTTAAATTTATAGTTTATTGGCTATTCATGTGCTTTTCCTTAGGTTATTTTTACTAGTTTCTAGTTAACAGGTAATTTGATTACCCTTGAACTGTTCTTTTAGGCTTGATAATAACTGCAATTTGAATTATGGGTTATTCTGACAAAAACTACTATATACAGTTTTGTCAGAATTTTGTTTTCAGGCTGGTTTACATTTTGAGCAAGTGCCTGGGAGAATGCACTAGCATTTGTGTGCTGTTTTGTTTTTGTATTTTAGGGGAGATGGTATTTTACATTTTGTTATTAATTTCTAATTTATTTAGCAATAATTTTTATAGCAAATTATTATAAAATTCATTGTGGACTTTTCATAAAGATCATGTTTTATACATGTACATATACATGTATCATGTATAAATTATATGTTTACATATAAATACATACTCATGTATAAAAATCACATTTTCTTTTTGTTTTTTAAGGCTGAGGTATAAAGCCTTTTAAAAAAAGTTATGATCAGCATTTTTTAAACTTACATTTTTATTTGTATTTTAGATATTCCTTCACTTTTCTAATATGTAGTGGGAAAAGGATGAACTTTTATTTACTGTGTGTGGGAATGCAAAGTAGTATATCCACTATGGTAATCAATGTGAGGATTTCTCAAAAAGATAAAGCAGAACTAACAAAGGGCTCAGCCATCCCACTTGGGGGCATATTCCCAAAGGACTCTTTATTTACTAGACATTTGCTCATCTGTGTTCAGACTGTTCTTTCCAAGAGCTAGAAAATAGAACCAACTTAGACATTCATAAGAGGTGGTACATATACATAATATAATCATCCATAAAAAATAAAATTATAAACATTGCTAGAGGATTGATGGAATTGAAAAAACATTGTGGTTACTGAGATAATTCAGACCCAGAAAGCCAAATGCCATGTGTTGTCTCTCACATGTAACTTCAGCTTTGGAATTATGTATATACATATTGACAAGGAACCAAGAGAATGCAGAAGGCAGAAAACTAAAAGGGGTTTATGTCAGGAAGAGATTTTAAGGTAGAGCAATAGAAAGGTGACAAGAATAGATGTGATATGACAGTGAAGGGGGTATCCAGGGGTTGGTGGGAGGGGCTAATGGAGGCTAAGGAGGGACAGGGAGATTGGGAAAAAGGAAGAGAAAGGAGGGTGGGTGCATTAAAACAGAGTCCATGTGGAAATGCCATAAGGAAAACTGTTACTTTGTAAGCTAATTAAAAATTTAAAGCTAAAAAAATACTAAGAAGTGCCTATTATTATAAAATTTAAAGCAAAATGTATTAACAAGGAAAAGATATTTGTGTTGACATTTCATGATATCTTTTTGTGGTTTTGTGACCTCTTGTCTCTAATTGCAACCTTAAAAACTTCTAAGTCCATGTAGCAGATACTGTTGCATAATATCTGTCTCCCAATAAAAGAGAAGCACCTGTAACCTCATCTGCATTAAGTGAAAGTTTAATAAAGTAAAGCATTTTTAGGAGGTGTCATAGATATTTTAAATCCTATATCTCTAGTGGTAGTGGCAGGGGAGTGGCAAGTTCAAAGCTGTCTTAGGCAAGAAAGGAAAAGGAAAAAAAGGATGGAGAAAGTAAGGGGAAAAAAGAAGAACAGAGAAGAAAAAGAAGCGGAGGGGTAAAGGGAAAGGGAGGAGAGACACTTCCAAGAAAACCTTGAAAGGTACCTCACCCTATCCCAACAACTTAGGCCTGAAGTTTATTTTTATTTTTTTTTACTCTCTGAAATGATTAATGTACTCATTTATTCATTTAGATATTGATGATGATTATTTCACAACAAAATTATGGTTCTAGTCCTGGGAGACACAAGGTTGCCCAGTCTAGAATGGTTGTAGAAGGAATGGTTTGACATAGTTCCTACCCCTGCAGCAGAGGCAGCAACTTATGGGTCTCCTTGAGTGCTGATGATTGCATAGTAATTGTTTGCATAATAATGTACATACTTTATTTCATGTTCCTCCTTTGGGGGAATGTTCTCTCTGCCAAGATTAATGACTCCGTGGTAATCAGAAATAGGGAAGCAAGAATGTGTAGCATGATCCTCAGCAATGTGGTGACACTGTGATCTGCAGGTCAGCCCTTTGGAAAAACCTCTGAAACCATGAGTTCAACAGAAGTTCAAAAATACATAAGTCAGTATGAACACTGTTCTTTACAGGATTTCTCAACTATGCAAAATATAAGGATGCAGTATGAATTGTATGAAGAAGGTTTCACAGACTTGAAAGAACACAGGCAGCTAACTAAGGAGTCAGCTTAGTCCAAAAGATATAATTGAAAGAGACATGGTTTGGTCAATAGAAGAAAAATTTTGGATCACAAAAGGAAAAGAGATAGTTAAAAAAATATGACTCAGATAGATGGTTATCTATATAATAATATATATAATATTGGTGGTAAATGGTAGTCTCCTCCATAAAAACCAGCAACAGCTTAGTGTAATCCAGATATTCTACTTTCTAAAGCCGGCAGTTATGTGAGCAATCCATGTAGACATTAAGGATAGCCTGTTATCAAGAAAAAAGATGATGCTTTAATGCTCCTCCTATTTTCTGGGACCTCGTAATACTTCCCAATAGTCAGCCTTAGAGTTGCTGAGATTAAAAAAAGGAAAAAAAAAATCCAAAGATAAAAAGAGTATATTGAGGTAGATAAGAATTATAAAAATGAGTTTCAATGCTGCTTGGATTAGTATAAGCAAGAGCTTACTAGATTGCAAAAAGAACCAAACCAAAAACCAAAAAAAAACAAAAAAAACAAAAAAAAAAACCCAAAAAAACCAAACTTATAAAAAATATTATACCTAAAGTTAACTTTCTCACGTAAAAATAACTTTTATGTTTAAGCTTGACAACCACAAGCTCTGTACCCAGAGAACCACATAGGACTTGCTATGTTAAAATATATATATATACTTTCTTTCTGGTTCATATATCTAGAATATACACTGTATTTCAGTTTCTATTTCTAAGAGTCAAGGGGCTAAGGTCATAAAATGATGATTTATGGAATGATAAAAAGGGAACGTAGTGTAAATGATGAAACTGTTATACAATTTCTAAGGAAGTAGCATATGCAATTCACCCTTTCCTCAGGACTCTCTGAGGCTGAGGCTGGGCCTTGGCACAGGGTGTTACCAGATGCTTCTCATAAGTAATATGTGAATAGGTCAGGTAAGGTAGAGTGAAGAATGTACTTTTGGACTTCAACTTGAAGGTTTGTGTTTTGTCATGTAGTTTATAAAGGCAAAAGGAATATATAATAAAACAGCTAACTGGTATTTTAAGGTTTCTTGGGGAATGCCATGTAGTGTGGTAAGCTTTTGTGAACATGAAGATCCAGAGAGGAGAAGGGAGGAAGGGGGAAAGAGATGAGAATGAGGAGAGAGAGTCAGAGTCAGAGGGAGGGAGAGGGAGAGGGGGAGGGGGAGGGGGAGGGGGGAGGGGGAGAAGTAGGAAAAGGGGAAGGGGAGGGGTAGGGAGAGGGGGAGGGGAGGGGGAGAGGGAGGGGGAGGGGAGAGGGAGGGGAGGGGGAGGGAGGGGGAGAGGGAGAGGGAGAGGGAGGAAAGGAAGGAGTCATAGTCACAGAGCATACTGTGCTTCTGTACTATGGGAAGCTGGTGAAGGTATTTGAGAGGTGTTGCTTTAAAGCTTTTATGATGAAGAAGGTCTCAGAGAGGCACCTTTAAGCTGGCCTGATGGCTTCTGTTAATCTAAGTAAAAAGATAACACTTTACATGATGTAATGTGTGCTCTGTGATCCTCAGTTTCTACTACTACATTCTCACAAAACCTTTCCAGAAAATCTATAGAATAAGTATTATTCATTTCCCTTTTTAAAGATAAGGTGAAACAAAATAACAACTACCTTAATAACAGGCTGGAGGACATGCAATGGATAATTGCAGAGCCAGGGCACAAAGAGCATCTGTCTACCTAGACTCAAATGGTAAACTATTTAAAAGCAAAAAAATGCTTGTAAAGCCCACATTAGTAGCCAGAGAGACTTGACAGGTTTCTGTGTCCTAGTCCTGGGGTCTAGGGGTCAGAAAAATATTCCATACAAAAATGATGTATGCATATGTTATTTGCTCTAATTGAAAAAAGGAGGGGTTGAGTATGATTTCAGATACAAAATCATGGTAAATAAAAAGATGGTGTGCATAGCCAAGTAGGACAGTCCAAAGGCAG
The DNA here is from genome assembly GCF_011762505.2 of Arvicanthis niloticus. Lineage (NCBI taxonomy): Eukaryota > Metazoa > Chordata > Mammalia > Rodentia > Muridae > Arvicanthis > Arvicanthis niloticus. Next base: position 91,957,771 of record NC_047660.1, on the reverse strand, counting down.
GGTGGGAAATGTGGCTTGCCTGACACGAGAACTCAAATTTACAGGACACTAGCGTGAAGGACAAACAGAGTTCTGAAATCTGTCATGTGGGTGCTGGGCCTGACACACATCATGAGGTCTGATCTCTATACATCATTCTGTGACCAGGATATATACATGGGGATTGCTGTGGAAGCTGCACAGACTGTAAATGTGCTATGTAAGCCTTAAAAATAACTAGCATGTCCATCTCTCTGCATACCGAGTAGATTTATGTCATCTCTGCTCATCCCCAGCTTCTGGTCAAAGATAACAAGATACCTCTACTTCTCAGCAGCACTGCGCTACACTAAACTCTAAGTTTCTTAAATTGTTCCCAGAACAAATTATAAATCCAAATGCCACAAAAGACCTCTTCTAACAGCCTTTACCTGAGACCCTTTGTGCTTTGTGGTCTGCTATGGTACTCACTCACTCTCGTTGTACCTGAAATGAGAGAGAGAGAGAGAGAGAAGAGGAGAGAGAGAGAGAGAGAGAGAGAGAGAGAGAGAGAGAGAGAGAGAGAGAGAGAGAGAAGTAGACAGAGAGAGAGAGAGAGAGAGAGAGAGAGAGAGAAGAGGACAGAGAGCGAGAGAGAGAGAGAGAGAGAGAGAGGAGACAGAGAGACAGAGAAAGAGAGAGAGAGAGAGCCTGAGAGTGAGGCTGTGGAGTTAGTCACCCATGTGGGCATGTAGAGATTTGAGAACTGGGCATAGATGTCTTCCCAATTTGATTCTCTACTGTAGTTTTTGATGCAGAGCCTCTCACTAGACCTAGTCTGCTGATTTACTCTGTTTCTTTCCACTTCCCATTTTTGTGTTATTGTCCTGGCTTTGATAAAGATGTTGGTGATCTGAACTCATGTATTCTTTAAGTTGTGGAGTAATCACTTTACCCATTGAACTTCCAAGACATCAAAATAATTTTGTTCAAGATGTTCCTGATGTCTGGTCAGCTGCTACTGGCATCTCCCTTATTGTTATTGTCCCACCTCATCACAACTCTATGGTGTGGGGTAGAAATGTGACCTTAGTTTCTAGCTCTGAATAATCAAGATGTGTTAGAATTTTTTCTCCATCTTCATCCAAATTCTAAATCTAAGTTATAATTCTAAACTTCAACCTATACCTCCAAAGATATAGTTTCCGAGGTAACTAATGATTAATAGTCATCTTAACAGGTTGTAGGCATGTAGTCCCAAAATAAGTGGGAAGAAAGTCAGACTCTGTGATGGTCAAACCAATGGGACGTTGTTTCAAAGACAGAACCCAGGCTCAGCAAGAATTAAAATATAGTTAAGATTACATAGTCAGTAAGTTGTAGAGATGATATTCCAACTCTGACTGCAATAGAACCTGGACAAGGCAATGCTTCAGATGAGAACACATGACAGGGGCCAGAAGGAAACAGTGAGAAAGACAGCATTTTCTCCAAAGGTACAGAGAGATAACTACTCTCTATATAGAAACAGTGTGTGTGTGTGTGTGTGTGTGTGTGTCTGTGTGTTTGTGTATGTAGTGACAGGACAGAGACATTGATAGCCATTGTACTACAAATAATGTGCACATGCCCATACATGTGGGGCGTAGGATCCTGTAAGCTATCACTAGGAGTTCTGGGCATGTTTGAGCTTCATGTTAAAAGATTTTATTTTACTAATATTAAGAAAATTATATGACCATTATCTGGGATTTTTAACTATACAAAGAGTGGATAGTATATGACATGAAAGTGTGACTCCCAATACCCTCTCTGTGGATCCACCTGAAGATGGTGAGAAGCAGCTTTCAAGAGGTACAAACTGGAGACAGGGAGGTTGCAAGCCTGATGTGAAGGATCTAAGTGGGAACACAGAGCAAACAGAGCTGTAACAACTGTGGTGAAACTACGAGAAGGAGCCTCAATAGCTGGTGAGATTACAAGATTGGGTAAAATCTTTAGAAAATAAAATTACATTTTGAAAAATTCCCATTGCAGATATAACCCAAGAACCCTTTAGGAATCAAAATAACAAAACTCTAGGCAGCGAGGACTCCATCTTCGTTACCATGGTACCTTCAAAAATGCCATGCTAAATATACCATAACCTTGAAGAAGCTCAGAGGAAATAAGGAAAAGAGTTATATCCTGTTCTGGATTGTGTTGTTCCCAGATGAAGTGAAATGTGGGTGGATTAATAATTCAAGGAGAACCAGAAATCGAGAGGAAGCAAGACACATTATCGTTTCAGCAATCTGCATCAGCAGTGGCCTTGAAGGTCCCTCCAATATAACAGGCTGCGTCAGACCCATTTGATGTTACTCTCACAGGACCTGGCAAAACTCAGAAGCCATAAGAAAAATAATATGCTTGATCTGATAGGATGTAATGAAATTTGTGTGCATTAGGGAAAAAAACTCACAAAAATGTTCAAATTATAGAGTGAAATCTATTTGTAGAGCCACACTGGATGATCTATAGATCAACAAATAACTCTGGTGAAAATGGACAAAATATAAAAACCCAAACATGCAAATGCAATGGGAAAATGTCATGAGAAACAAAAAGTTGTGCAAACTTATCTATATTTTATGATTAAAATGTAATCCTTTATATATTGGCAGAAGCTGATGAAAGACAAGTTTAAAATTCATAGCTTAGCAAAGTGTGAGACAAGCATTCTCACAGTTTGTATGCTTGGTACCACCTATATGGAGGGAAATTATAAACTTACATTGAAATTAAAATACCAAGACTGTTGATAGAAAGTGATTCAGTCTCAGGGGCTTACAGGTCACCCCTCACAGCCAAGGTTCACCTGCTGAGCCAGTGTAGTCCTTACCTTGGATCTATTCAGATGCCTGTATGACAGAGGGGAAATTGAAGCTACAGGGATGGTGGATGCCTCTGAGGACCATCAGGTACAGATCTGACTTTTTTCTGAGGAAGAATAAATGCCGATCTTGTGGTTGGCAGAGCTTCCTTTCACTGCCTTAAAAGGATACCCTTTAACCCTGGCATGATCCCCACTCTGAAAAGGTATTTTGTGGTTTGTATGGTTGTAGAGTGTGAATTTTCAGTTCTGTGATATAAACTTCTCCTCAGGAGGAAAAAGTGACATACTAAGCATGTTCTCTAACATTGATCCATGCTCCAAGTCTTTCTTTCACTTTTAAAATTTGTTTCAGAGTCTCACTAAAGTTCCCAGGCTAGCCTTGAACTCAACCTGTAGCTCACATGAGTCCTGGACATCCAGGTCTTCTGTCTCAGACTCCCAAGTACTTGGGATTCCAGGCCTTTGACATTAGGAGGAGCTTCTTGATTTTCAAGTGCCTTAGGTCAGTTCTATTTTTATCACTGGGCAGAAATAAACTTTGGCAGCCTCAGAGGACACCTTAGTTCTTCTGCTACCTTTAGTTTCTTGTTCCTTCTCATAGGACATACTGGTCTCAGAATTTCTCAGTTAAAAAAATAAGAAAATTATTTTTAATATACAGTGGAAAAATAAAGCATCTTCAATAAATGGTTTGGTCTAACTGGCAGTCTGTATGTAGAAAAATGAAAATAGATCCATATTTGTCACCTTGCACAAAGCTCAAGTCAAGTGGATCAAGGACCTCAACATAAAACCAGATATGCTGAATCTAAGAGAAGAGGAAGTGGGAAAGAGCCTTGAACTCACTGACACAGGGGAAATTTCCTAAACAACTCCAATGACTCACGCTCTAAGATCAAGAATTGGTACATGGGACCTTATGAAATTGGAAAGCTTCTGTAAGGCAAAGTACATACTCAATAGGACAAATAGGCAACCTACAGATTGGGAAAAAAATCTTCACTAACTTCACATCTGATAGAGTGCTAATATCCAAAATATATAAATAATATCCAAAATATATAAAGAACTCAAGAATCTAGGCACCAAAACCCCAAACAACATAATCAAAAAAATGGCGTATAGAACCAAACAGAGAATTTATAACAGAGGAATCCTGAATATCGGACAAGCACTTTAAGAAATGTTCAAAGTCCCTAGTCATCAGGAAAATGCAAATCAAAATGACTCTGAGATTCCACCTCACATCAATTAGAATGTCTAAGATCAAACCCTCAGGTGACAGCATATGTTGGTGAGGCTGTGGAGAAAGAGGAACACTCCTCCACTGCTGGTGGGATTACAAACTGGTACAGCCACTCTGAAAATTAATCTGGAGTTTCCCAGAAAATTGAAAATAGATCTACCTGAAGACTCAGTTATACCACTTTTGGGCATATACCATATAGGCTGTAGGCTCTATCTTGCTATTCCATATTTGATATTAAGCATTTTGTATCTTTTTCTCAGCACTCTTAAAATCTTATCAATTTTATTGATCTTAAAAGAAAACAGGCGCACGCCTTTAATCCCAGCACTTGGGAGGCAGAGGCAGGCAGATTTCTGAGTTGGAGGCCAGCTTGGTCTACAGAGTGAGTTCCAGGACAGCCAGGGCTACACAGAGAAACCCTGTCTCAGAAAAAACAAAAACAAACAAACAAACAAACAAAAAAACGAAAGAAAAAGAAAACAGGCCTTTGTTTCATTGATTGTTTTTTTCCAATTCCAGTTTCATTAATTATACTTAATCTTCATCATTTTTTTTCTGTTTGGTGTATGTTTACTTTGCTCTCTTATGGTTTAATTAGGTGGGACAGAGATCATTAAATTTGTAAGAGAATTTCCATTCATAATTTTATAATGTAAGCATTTACTGCTTTTCATTTCTTCCCCAGTCACATTTAAGTTATGTTTCAGATTTAGGTATATACAGCTTGATATTCTTACAAATATGGATTTGAGTCCCTGACCCCACACTATGGTTCACAACCTCCTGTGACTCCAGTTCCAGGGATCAGACTCCCTCTTCTAATTTCTGAGGTTTCATGCATGTGTGTTGTGCACATACATACACATGTAGGCACACACTTACATACAGAATTAAATTAACAAAATAGTTCCTACATATTCATGCCTGATTAACTTTGTTTCATTGTATAATGCCTCTTGTCTATCAGTCTTATAGAGTGCATGCCCTATTGATACAGTATTTTGATCACATGGTGTGTCACTGCTAAGCAAGCTTCTCAGATGAGAACTTGTTCCTGCACACTTAGAAGAAATTGGCCGATGTGGAGTTCCATGTTTCCTTGATGGTGAAACAGCTATACGCATTGTTTGGAATTCTGAAACAGAAGTTCATCCTTTGCCATATATTCATTTGTTTATATTCCCACTATTGTGTTCACATAAAATACCCACACAAATATTTATCTTATATTCTACCTTGTAATAAAGCAGCCCTTTCATAGTTTATGAGTATTTTTCTTATATTAATCCAAGTTAGAGCACTGGACACCTTGAATGTCTCTTACACCCCTTTGATGATTCCCCATCATTTGGAATTTCTTGTAGTTGGTATGGTGGTTTTATCATCTCCAGTTTGTTTTTAGCTTTCTGTACACTCTAGTTTTGTTTTTGTTTGTTTGTTTGTTTGTTTGTTTGTTTTTCCTATTTTACTTTTATGCCATCTGATTCACCAGTATTTTATTTTTTAAGAATTCCACTTTAACTTTAGTGTTTCCAATCCATATCTGTCGACTTTACTATAATTGCTTCTGGGTATTGCATTAAATATTTATTGAAATATACCGAAGTTAGAACCTTACCAACTCATACAAACTTTATTATTTTTACCTGTCTATAATATAACATGATTGTCCTCAAATTCCCCATCATTGCTTTGAGAAAGTTTAACAACTTTAGCTTAAATACCAAGAGTAATTTAGAACTCTCAAGAGGCAGGACAACACTCTAGTCTTAATACATATGTTTGCTCGTTGCTTCTGTTCTTCTTTGTCTGTGGCACATATTATTCTTCTAGCCATCTGTTAGACATTTGTTGGTAGTAAAACTCTTGCTTTTTCACCATTGACCAAGTCTCAAGTTCTCTTTCATTCTTAAAAGAAGTTTTCACCAAGGAAAGGGCTTTAAATTGATGCTATTTTGCTTCGATCACTTGAAAATTGTTCTACTCCACCCTTTGGCTTCCATAGTTTTGCAAGAGAAAAATCTGTATCAAACAAATAAGATATGTTGAAAATAAGATAGCTTAGTGCATGGAATTCTACAATGCCATGATAACCAAACTCCAAGAGCTAACTGCATTACTAAACAATGTTGAGGCTGGAAGCATGGCTCAAGTTTGAGCATGGCTCAAACTGCTTACTGTCTAAGTATGAGGGTCTGTGTTCAGATCCCTGGCAGCAATGTAAAAGCCCAGTAAAAGAGGCAGATACCTGTAGTCCTAGCACTGGAAGATACAGACAGGAAGATTCCAGGAACTTAACAATCCAGAAATCCTAACCAAATTGATAAGCATAAGATTTGCAATAAAAGCTAAGGCAGAAAAAAACACCTAATATGAACCTCTGACCTGGGCCTAAGTATAAAATGAGTGTACATAACATATTTCCTCTCCCCCCTCTCCTCCCCCTCTCCCCCTCTCCCCCTCTCTCCCCCTCTCTCCCCCTCTCCCCCTCTCCCCCTCTCCCCCTCTCCCCCTCTCCCCCTCTCCCCCTCTCCCCCTCTCCCCCTCTCCCCCTCTCCCCCTCTCCCCCTCTCCCCCTCTCCCCCTCCTCTCCCTCCCTCTCTCTCTCTCTCTCCCCCTCTCCCACTCTCTCCCCCCCTCTCTCCCCCTCTCTCTCCCCTCTCTCTCCCCCTCCCCCTCCTCCTTCCCCCTCCCCCTCCCCCTCCCCCTCCAACTTCCCCCTCCCCCTCTCTCTCCCCCTCCCCCTTTCCCCCTCCCCCTCCCCTCCCCTCCCCCTCCCCCTCCTCCTCTCCCTCTCCCTCTCCCTGAACAAAATCATCCAATTCATCAGAAGGCAGATACTATAAAAACTTATCCAGCGTAAAATCAATCATCAATGTAATCATCAATTATTAATTTCATAATTTAACTCCTTACCAAAATCTCTAGCCTACATTGCTTTTACTAGAAAATTTTACCAAGTGATCAGGAGGAATTCTACCTACACTAATCTTTTCCAGAAAGAAAAAGTCAATACTTTGTATCTCATTATGTTAGATCAACCGATCATGATATCAAACTAGACAAGATAATAAATATAGCAGAATAATCAATATCCTATAGGACAATCAATATCCTTCATGGAAAATATTGTAATAAGTATGATAAAAATGGTCCTGGGAAGATGTCTTACTTGATAAAGTGTTTACCTTGCAAGCATAAAGACCTGAGTTTGATTCCCATAAGCCATCTGTGGTGGTTTGAATATATTTGGCCCAGGGAGGAATGGCCTAGTTGGAGTCGGTGTGGCCTTATTGGAGAAGGAATATCACTGTGGGGTGGGCTTTGAGACCCTCTTATAGCTGCCTGGAAGAATCAGGCTTCTCTTGGTTCCCTTTGGTACAAGATGTAGAACTCTCAACTCTTCTAATACCATGCCAACATGGATGCTGTCATGCTTCCAGAATTAATGGTAATGGACTGAATCTTTGAATCTGTAAGACAGCATCAATGAAATGTTGTCCTTTATAAGAGTTGTCTTGGTCATGGTGTCTCTTCACAGTAATAGAAACCCTAACTAAGACATTATCTAAAATGCTTGAGTGGTTTATTCTTGTAATTTCAGTTTTGGAAAGACAGGTGGTTTTTTAAAGCTCACTGGCCAAATGTCCTAGAATACTTGGCAAACTCTTAATCAGGGAGAAAGACACTGTCTTCGAAATCCAACGTAAATGTTACCAGAGGACCCACTGTAGTCCTCTGCCTCTGTGCCATGCAGGTTCATACACATGCACTCACACATACCTGTGAACATGAGCATATACGTAAACATATAACTGAAAATAATTATTAACAAAATTCTAGTAACCACACTGTAGCAATATATAAAAGCATTATACCCCTGACTAGGTGTGCCTTACTTCATGAATGCAAGATACTTCGGTATTCTAAAGTCAGTCAGTGAACTTATACTATCAAACCACAGAAAACACATTTTGATCTTATCAATAGAATCAGAAAGAGTATTAGACAGAATTCTATAGGCATTCTTGACAGAGTCTCAAATATCTGGAGCAAATGTCAACTTTCTGAACTTATTGACAAATGGCTAAAATAAGACCCTCTAGTTTGAATACTATTGTTAATTACTAAATGTTTCCCCTCTAAATCAAAAAAGGCAAAGTACATCTACTTTTACCATTTCGATTCCAAAGGGTACTAGATAGTCCAGCCATCACAATCAACCAAAAAAGTAAATTGCATATAAAGGAAAATATGTATCTGTCTTATTTTCAGTGAGTGGATATAGGAAAGTGAACTGGGAGATCTTGGAGATTACTTTGGGAAAGAGTGAGTCATAAGCTTGATAAAAAGAGTAGCCATCCCTAGATGCAAGGGATAACCTGCTGACCCAGCAATTAGTGCTGTTTAATCAACAAGCAAGCAGACAAACAAACAGGAATAGGATCTTGATAATGTAAACTACAAAAGGTTGATTAATGAAATCCAAACAAGTCCTGGAGTGCAAGCCTTCCCTCACAGGACCCCAGTTGTTAAATTCCTAGGCAGATTTACTAATGTAGACTCTTGTGGTGCCTTAACTTTGTTCATAAGAGGTTAGAAAACCCACAGCAACTTTTTGCTGACCCCTAACTCTAAAGCTTAACATCTTTTGGAACACATGATTATAAAGGAGAGGACAAAGTAATCACACAATATGTTGGCTTACAGGTGATTCTGCTAGACTCTTCCCAAGGCCCTAGCAATGGCTTATGTCATCAGCGACTACCATTACTTGCTGCCAGGTGTGGACTGTATGTAAATGGGCTGCTCACCACCCTAGTACTCTCCACTCCACTTCCCGTGTCTCTCTCTGTCTCTCTGCCTCTCTGTCTCTGTCTCTGTCTCTGTCTCTGTCTCTCTCTCTCTCTCCATGTATTCCATGCCAGTCTTTTTCTCTTTTCTCTCTTTCTGTCTTTCTATGTCCCCAACTCTCTACTCTCATGGTTCTGCTCATGTCTGCCCATACCCCTTCTTCAGGACCTCACTCCCTTCCATTTCACCAATGAAATCTCTTTTATACCAGTTCTGTCCCATGGTGTAGTTTCTCAGTGGGGACCTTGGCATGGGCCCTCCAGGTACTCGGTCCCACTGCCACATTGTATTTCATAATACAATATCCCAAACTCTACCCCGGCTGGGGGAAATTGATTCCTTCTTTAGTGGTTATTTAATTGAAACAAGAAATCATTAGGAGGGTGGGTTTGAAAGTCCTGCCCACATTACTTCACTTCCTGGGGAATATGTGAACCTTTCTGATTATTATTACCAGCATCGTTGTTTGGGGAAAGCTACTAACACCATGGGCCAAACGAGCCAGCAGAAATTACCCAAATTCATACAAGTTCCAGAGGCCTTTGTAGAGTTTACTCATGCTTCACTGCACCAAAGCCAGGGACCTAATACCTGTGACAAGAAAATTATTTGTAGTGATTTTTTTTCTTTGAGCTAATTCTCAGTTCTGTTTCTATTGTGTGGCCTGCAATTTATATCATTTACTATCAATACAATAACAGCATGATTAAGCCTTAGGTATAGGAACAGAGATGTTCAGTTTTTCTTCATAAAACACACGAAACGTGGAAGCTTCCTCTGCATCTTTACCTGATGTGATCCATCAGTGCTGCAGTGATGTCTCAGAATTCCCCTTGTGCAAGGTCTGTAAGAAAGAGAAATGTTGGGTTTAAATGGCTTCACATCTCCCTTTCCTTCAACATGTGTCACTAACATGAAGGGGAACAATTTCCTGTGGCTGCTTTTGAGGCCTTCCTATAGAGACCTCTCCTCCCTGAGTTGAGTTGTTTTCTGCAATCTTTGGTGTGATTAACAGTGGGGGTGGGGCCTGCACTCAAAAACAACATACTGCTTTGGCATCTCTCCTGTGAGTTCCCAAAGCAATGAAAGTCAGAAAAACATTGTCAGGATAGGGTTATAATAAAAGGCCCTATTGAATGCTGTTCTCCTGTGCCTGTAAATTCAGCAAAGTTTATTGTTCTGATCTTGAGTCCACAGATTATGTCGCTTGATTTAAGGCACTAAAGAAGCAGTCAGTTTGAGCAGCAGTAAAATTTCTGCGGAATAAACAAAGTCATAAACCGGCTTTCTGCACCTCCGCAGGCTGCAGTATTTCCCCTTGGTTGTTTCACTCCAGGAATGATAGAAGTAAATCTATGCACAGGATAGACTGACTTCCAATACTTAAAAGGACAGAAGTCATGTCAGACAGTGGCCAACAAGATGTCTTGCAACCTGAAATTTTCATGAACCCTATTTATGAATGGTCTAATGGTACATTTGATGAACATCTCAACTGTTAAGTCTGAAAGAAAACTCCAAGCACCCAAAAGGACAGTTACACTGACTTAGTCCAAAGCAAGAATCTTGGCTTAACTCATGCTGGACTATAGGATTGCTGGCTGATTCTTTCAACATTCCTTAGAAATCTATGAAAAGTGTTTCTGTCTGCCAGGAAGAGCCTCTATTTCCCCTTCCTCTAGCTGAAAAGGAATCTGACTCCCTATTGACAAGAACCTATGGTAACAAAGCCAACGCTAACCTTCAGACTCATTTGGTCCCTAGTCGCAGGTACTTCTTACATATCTTAAAGCCTAGACAGTCTTTCTGGCCCTGATAACCTCTCCTACCACTCCTCCACTATGCTAGATCCCAGGCTATTCCAGATTATAGTTCCATCCCACTGTCTTTATAAATACAGGGTTTTCCCCCCTGCCCTGGGATTACCACTATCCTCTTGCTAGTATTCTACTGTTACAGTTTTCCTAGCAGATAATGTTGACCATGTCCAGTTTGCTGTTTCTTCTCTTTGCTCTCGACTCTTTCAGATGGCTCTGCTTGTTCTCTTTTATCCACAACAAATATCTTCCTCTTAATCATGGAGTGGTCATCTCAGTGTTTTATTTACTATGCCCTTATTTACATCAAACAAGGCTGCAGTTTGCTTCTACAGACCGGCCAATGTCCTTCATGAAAGATTGTACAAAGATTATGAGCAAAATGAGGCTGGGAAGATAGCTCTGTGGGTAACGTACTTACTACCTTGCTAGCAGGAGGACACATGTTTGTTTCCCAGAACCCATGTAAACAGCTTGAGAACAGTGGCCCACTCTTAGAATGCCTAAACTGGTAGGGTGAAGGCAGACAGGTCTGGGGCTCATCTGAGAAGCTCCAGGTTTTTTGAGAGACTTTCTCTCAAAATAAAATAAAATAAAATAAAATAAAGTAAAATAAAATAAAATAAAGACAGAGATCAATTGAGGAAGTCATTCAGTTTCAACTTCTGCCTTCCATACATACACATATGCATCTGCGCACACACATGACCATATTCATATATTAGAACACAGACATGCAGTGAGCAAGGGAGGAAGGGAGGGAGGGAGGGAGGAAGAGAGGAAGAGAGAGAGACAGACAGAGAGAGAGAGAGAGAGAGAGAGAGAGAGAGAGAATCCTAGAACCGATTACACCTAAAATTAATAGTCTTATAATTTGTTTTAAAATGAATTCATGACAGGAAAATTACTTCCTAGAATTACAAAAGATGACCTTCTACCTTTTTTTCTTTTGGTTTTCTATATTCAAGGTAAAATATAAAAAATTTCTCCAAAGATTTCAGAAAGGTGGTAGCCCCTGAATAGGGTGAAATGATTTGCTGTCGTGATTGGCTTATTAATTCAGATTTCTGCTGACATTAGCTGGTACGTATTTAACATTCTCCTGTAGTTCTGTTGAAGTAAGCATCATAACAGTCAATTAGCAAGCAGGAAAGGCTAAACAAAGTTAATTAGACAATGAAGAAATAATGTATCTTTTTTTAACTGCATCACCTCTTTTCAACACAGAGAATAGGAAAGTTTTTATTTAACGAATTGATCTGTTAACCTACATATTCTATTCATCTTGGTCTATCATTTAAACATTATAGTCATGATCGCACTACATTAAATAAAAATGGTCTCATGTAGAGTAGTGTGTCTTCAAATTTACCTTGTAGTCCCGGATGACCTGGCTCTGTCTACTAGCTACTGAAAGAACATTCATGTCCTATAACATTCAGGCTAATGAAAGGTTTTAGAGCATATACTATGAATACATGATATAATATGTGTATTATTGGAATATATAGGTGTGATGCTATGTTAATACAGTCTTCACATTAAAGCTTTACAAAGCATAAGGATATAGTGAACTGTGAATGTAAATGGCATGTCCCTACTATATCGTCAGAGAATCACCTTTCACATTGGCTTTGTGGTACAATCAAAAGTATGCTCCATCTGGTCACAGATGTTGTGTCTTTAGAAAGTGCACATACCATTATTTTCTTAGCTTTTCCTAGTATCTTAAGGCTAGAGGGTTAATTCGTTTTCGTAAGCAAGCTTTTGATTACCAGAGAATAACTTCCTCAAGTAGCAAGACTTAGTCTCAGGAAAAGTTTTCTGTGAAGTTAATCTTTATAAATTGAGTCTGGCTCCCTACTGACTTCATAAAATGGGAAATTTCTTTCTCTTGGGGCAGAGGGGAAGCATGGCCCTTAGATGTAATAAAATCACACTAAAGTTTAGAGAAAAATCTTTGAAAAGCCCATGTTTAAAAGAAAATCATTACTTTTATGCTCAAATAATGTTTCTCAGAAAGAGATCAAGGCTTGATTGCAGCCAGTAATGCTCCCCCCTCAGCTTTTATATTCCTTAAACAACACTAAGAGAATTAAAAAAGAAAATAATAAAAATATAACCTTCATTAACTAAATGAAAATTTTCCTTTTTATTTGCTTTCCTCATTGTTTTTAAAGCTTGTTCTATATCCCACTTGTATGATATTCTCCCATTAAGAAAACACTGTAAAGACCACTATTGTAAATAATTAAATCCATTTATGTACAAAATGGTGACTGCATTTAGGAAGTTAACCGTTATATGAATTAAAAATCTTATTAAAAGTTAGAGCCTTTTTTTTTTTTTTTTTGGAACGAGGACCCCTCATTGAAGGAGTAGAGAGGGGACAATGTGTTAGTTACCTTTCCCTTGTTTTGACAAAATCCATTACAAAAGCATGGTAAGAAAGGAAAAGTCTACTTTGTCTCACAGTTTGAGGTACAGCCCACCATGATGGGAAAGAGATAATGGTAAGAGATGTTAGGCAGACATAGAGCATTTACAGTTAAGAATCAAAGAGAAATGAACTAGAGTGGTTAGTGATGAACCAGCCTGCTTCCATCTTAGGCATAGAAGCCATCTTACAAGAAAGGCAAACTAGGTTCATTCCTGTTTATGACTAATCCTCTGCCTTCTATGATTAGGCTATACAAATGGTTTTGTACCACCTGTTCCAGGAAACAGCAACCATGTCTTTGTTTCAAAAAGCTATTATACGCATCTTACAATCTTACCTTTGTTTCAAATGGTTGTTATGGCTAAATGTTGTTATGACTACCTTGTTAGGATAACTTTGCAATCATGTCTACGTTTCGGGAGGTCATTATGACTAATTTGTTATACTTATGTCTTGGTCCTGCCCATTTTGCCCACCAAATTCCTCATTCAGAAACTTTGTGCTCCTGAGCTATAAAAACCGTGTCTTCTTTACATTGAGTAGAGTACTGACTTCTAGAACCCTGCCTTAGGGGGAGGCAGTCCATGTACATGAATAAAAACAATCTTGCTTTAATTAATTGCTGTTTTAATTAATTTGGCCACACTGATTTGGGTCAGTGATTTTTCTTTTTACACTAGAGGGATTAAAAGTCAGCTCACTTTCTTCCTCCTCCTCTTCCTCCTCTTTCTCCTCTTCCTCCTGTTCCTCTTTCTCTTCTTCTTGTTCTTCTTCTTCTCCTCCTTCTTCTTCTTTTTGTTCTTCTTCTTTTTCTTCTCCTTCTCTCTCTCTCTTCTCCTTCCCCACCTCCTCCTCCTGCTCCTCCTCCTCATTCTTCTTCATCTTCTTTTCTTTTCCATTTTAGGAGGGACCCCAGCCTTTGGAATGTTGCTGTTCACATTTATGATGGGTCTTCCACCTCAGTAAAGGCTTTGTGTAAACACCCTCATTGACACAATTATAGGTTAATTTCTTTGGTGATTCTAAATGAATCCTAGATAACTGTGAGGATTCCTGATCATAGAAAAGGAACAGGATTCTGGTTTTGAATAGTCAGTTCTGAAAGTATTGTCAATACAAGGAAGAAGTATATATTAATATCTGGCTAAATCTTTAGGTGAGAATTTCAAGTTGATAGGTTAAACTGTTAACTTAAAGAAGAAAAAAGCCTAAAGGATTCAAAATGTTCTGTCTGTGTTAAGTGAATTTCAGAAAATATCACTGGTATTGATAACGATCATTTGAATTACATTTTGTTATTACTTGTTGAGAAACAAAAGTCTAATTCTTATCCTGAAAGTATACTTAACTATATATTTACTTTAATTTGTATTTTTGTGATATCAACATTTTGGGCATAAATTCTCATACAGTTCAACTAAGTTCTTTTTATAGAAGCATTATATATTTTCTACTTGATTTAAATAACTGACATGTGCTACTGTTTTAATAAATTTTTATTTATTTAAAAACAATGTGATATTCTTATGCAATTTTATTTTTTATGCAGTGATTTTTTTTCTGATACCAAGATGAGAAAGCAAATCTAAATAATTTGATTTCTTTTTTGTTTGTTTGTTTGTTTGTTTGTTTGTTTTTCAAGACGTGGTTTCTCTGTGTAGCCCTGGCTGTCCTGGAACTCACTCTGTAGACCAGGCTGGCCTTGAACCCAGAAATCCACCTGCCTCTGCTTCCCAAGTGCTGGGATGAAAGGTGTGTGCCACCACTGCCCAGCAATAATTTGATTTCTAATTGATAACATGACATATTTTGATATATTTAAGAAGAAAGAAAAGTCCAATTTTGAAAAATAAAGAAGAGAGAGAACACTAGAGGCTTGAGCCAGTAGCTGTGGATAATTTGGTGATAATTAGATACTAAATTCTAGAAAACTTGGCTTTCCCCTTTTCCCGAAGATTAAGCTAGATCTTGGACCCATGAGAGTTAGGGATGAAGACATACACTATATTACTATTAAAGTGTATAAAAGCAAATTATTTGAAGTATGTGCTTACCAGACCATAGGTAAAAAGAGCACCACTGCTCTTCAGAGGACATGAGCTTAATTTCTAGCACTCAGACCTGGTGACTCACAACTGCCTGTAGCTCCATCTTCAGAGCCCGGGACTTTCTCGTCTAGCCTCTGAATTCACATACACATACCCCTTCATTCCATATGCATTCACATCAATAAAAATAGAATACATCTTCAAAAGTTAAAAAGAAAAAAAAAACCTCTGCAAATATCACATTAAGAGATGAAGCAGTTTATGCAATGAAAGAAAAGAACATTTTCTTGAAATTTCTAACTTTGTTGATTGTATGCTGCATTGCCTGAATTTTTGGAATTCTTCAAATAGGAGCTTAAATTAAGTTGACAATTACCCCCAAACAGAAAAATAAGATAATGTTGTAAAAGAAAGAGCCACACAGCAGAGAAGTTGGAGAATCCTGTGAAAATCAGGAAAGAAATTTCTAAAAGAAAGTTACAAGGAAGATATATGGTAAATATCATATAAAGTACAATAAATTTTGATTATTGCCATATGTATGATTATCATACTTTAGTGAAATTAAAGAAATCAGAAATCATCAGACTAAAACTCCCAATGAGAAGACCTATTTGCAGTATGTACCATAACTAAAATACCTTTTCTTTTTTGCCAGATCCTTCACAAAGTTTTAATTATTTGATATTCCCTATTTTTCTATTGCTCTACAGGAATGTCTGAAACTCAGAAGAAACATAAACTCATGTAAGAGAAAAAAGGACAAAACTATGGCTGTTTTGTTGGTCATTTAGAATATATATGTGTATATATATATATATATATATATATATATATATATATATATACAAGTATTAAAGTGTAAGAAAGTGTTATAAGAGCTATAACAGACAAAATTCATCTCAAAAGGTCTAACTCAAGGCTAGATCTTGGAATCTTACTGCATTCCACATATGAATGAAATCTGAGTTTTGATTTTAAGTTTTGCATGAAAATATGAGAGCAAATAGTTAATTCTAGATTACAGTATCCATGCTTACTTGAAGGAGTTGTCTTAATTTGTATTATAGACTTTGAAATTAACCAAAATTGGAATACCTTAATGGATGACTAGAATAATGGATAGAATGTAAGGTACAGAATGTAGTTGATAGGTATGTAGGTATTAGTTGCACAATGTTCCTGAGCTTGCCCTCTACTGGTAGATATGCATGAATGTATCCTGAAGGGTCATGGAAACCTCATCTCCAAGTTCATGTGTTGATAGTGTTTGGAGCTGAGATCCTGAGAAAGCCACGTAAGATGATATGAGTTCACAAGTGTGGGACTACAATGATAGGATTAGTAGCTTTATTATAAGGAAAACTTTAGTTTGTACACTGCTTTTCCCTCATTGTGGGGTGATCTCAGCCATGGTATGTGCTGCAAAAAAAAAAGGCCCCTATCATTCTGGCACTTTGGTATTAGTCTTCTTGGCTCCAGAAAAATGAGAAATAAAATCTTTTAAATTAATAATTTAGAGTTTGTTATTCTGTTAATTCACCAGGAAGTTAAGGAAGCTTGTTAGTAAATTTTTCATAACTAAATGTTATAAACAATAGAAAAAGAAAAGGAACGGAAGAAATAAATTAAAGAAAGGAGACCAGAGAGTTTAGTTCTTGCTGTAGTAAGGAAAATTAGTTCTCAACTGAAAATCACTTTTCTAAACATTTCAGCTTCTTGTTCAAGTATGAGAAAGAAGTTAAGATATTTTCAAACAGAGGTGTGTTTGTGTTCTGTGCTGCAAAACCACTGGGGAGGCAATTGCAGGAGAAAGGATCTAAGAGAGCCTTAGTGCAAGAAGTGAGAAGCCACAGGCTAACACTTGCATAATTATTTTACTTAATAACAGGCTAGGAACTATGTTCTGAAGCACCTTTCTCTACAGCTTCCAAGTACTTCATCTTGAGATTTCAGTTTTTAACTGCCATATTTTATTCCTTTCAACAATAAAAATGTCCTCAAACATTAAAAGCCTTTGATTGCGCCAAATTTTCTGTTCCTTTCAATAAAGTTGCCTTAGCTTATTTTTTTATGAATTAATGGGGTTTAGTTTGTAATTGATTCATGAACTACTTGACAAATACTTTAGTTCACTGAACTCACAGGCTTTACGGATGTTTTCCTACTTTGTCATTTGCTTCCTTTCCCTGTTTTGTTGTGTTAATTTTCATAATTTTAGTATTTTTCTTTGTTAAAGGAAAATGTTCAATATTAAAATAAGTTATTTGTTTGAGACAGAGTATCACTATGTAGTCCCGATTCCATTTTTGGCTTCTGTGAAACTAATACAATTATGTATATTTGAAAATAAATCTGCAGAAATGCAAAACTAATTTTAACTTGTTACATAGACCATACTGGATCTGAATCCACAAAGATCTATCTGTCTCACATTCACAAGGGCAGGAACTGAAAATGTGCTTTACCATGCCCAGCCTTAAACATGATTTTTACAATCTCAGACCACTTTGATTGTAAGTCAACTCAATCAGATTTAATTACAAATTTTTCTTATTTCATATTGCCATTTGATATATACATCACATATATGTATATATGCTCCATAAAGTGTAGGGAAAGTTCAAGTCAATTTTCTTCCTAATGTTGTTTGTGATTACTCAAGCTGCATGCTGGGAAATCCACTGATGAATTAGAATTTAGCTTACAAAATTTTCCTTAGCATTAAAATTGCTATAAAGTATGAGGTTTCTATAATATATGCCAGTATTTCTATTTTTATACTGCCTATATTGAGATAAAAGTCTTTAAAGCAATCCTGGGGCATTAAATATTCAAGATCACAGATTCAGTTGGAGGGCTGAGTTAATATATGAAAACATCTTTGACATTCTTGTAATGACAATGTATCTTCATGAGGCAATTCGAGGACAAAATGTAATGTTCTAAAATTGGTTTTGCATTTCTGCAGATTTATTTTCAAATATACATAATTGTATTAATTTCACAGAAGCCAAAAATGGGAAGGGTAGGAACTAGCTATTGAAATAATTTTGCACTGAGTTATTAAATATATCACTGACTGTTAATTTCATTGCATGAGTTATGCATCCATAAAAATTCCTTGGAGAGCTGGATTCATCAAAGGTTAATGAGTAGGTAATTTTCATGGTGGGTTGTGTGATAAATATTTTTCTTGCCATGGTTTCATTTGTATTTTTAGTTGTCTAGACTTGCTGAAGAATGTTTTCTAAATTTGCATAATTCTCCCTTTCATCTTCTAAAGTGCATACAATTCTAAAATGAAACTTGGGCTTTATTCTTACACACTATTTATTCTTAATAATTTTCTTTGTTAATTTAAATGTTACTTCCTGTGGACACTTTTGTGCATCAGTGAAAGTAACAGGTATATCTTAAGAATTTAAATGTAAAGCTGGAATACATTTAATTGCCTCATTTCTAAAACCTGGTGAACAAAACTCAGGGCTCCAGAAACACTACAGAGACACTCCAGCATTTCCATGTGTTACTGTGTTTTCCAATAGCTTGTTTCTCAGACATTCCTTGTCTTGGCATCCTTGGACTTTCAACTACATTATTTTATTTTAGAAGGTTCCTAGTCCCTTCCTTGGTGCCTTCTTCTGTTCTGTGCTCATAAACTGTTTTTTTTTTTCCAGATAACAATTTGAGACAATATGAAGGTCAACTCACTTGTTGTTTCTCACAGTTTAATGACTTCTTCTATTCAATTTGTTAAGTATCATTCTATTATTTGTCTGATCTATTTATTGGGATCATCAATCTGGATTCAATTACTTCTACTGGTTAAAATAAGTTTTGGTGACAGGTGACAAGCTAATTATAAACCTATTTGTGAATTCAAAGTACCTAAAATATACAAACAAACAAACAAAGGTAAAGAAAGAGAGGCCAAATCTGGAGGACTTTTCTGATATAAAAAGCTTTTTAGAAGCTAAAGGTGTAGAAACAGTATGGTACCAATACGATAAGGATGGAAGTAATGGGCAACAATGAATGGAAACCAGAGGCATGAAATGACAACTGACAACTCTTCAACATGATTTGCAACAGTGAGGCCCAGAATGCTTAGGAGAAAAAAAGATAGTTATTTTAATAAGTAGTGCTGGAACTAATGGATTTACTTGTCAAAACGATACCTCTATGGGATGTCCTCACATCACAAACAAAAAACAGCTCAAATTTAGTCATGGACTAGAAATATAGGAGGTGATACTAAGATTTATAGAAAAGTAAAGGCTATCTTAATGGCCTTGGTTTAGAGTGATTTGTATGACACAAAAGCATACCATGTTAAACATTTTTATAAGCTATGCTTCTTCAAAATTGAAGACATCCATGCTTGACTTCAAAGAAGATGAAGAGATAAGATATAAAATGAAACATCTGTGTATCATGCATCTGGTAAGTACCTGAAATATATAAAAATTCTCATAATTAAGATAACGCTATGTAACACTTCACTAAGAAAGATATGCAAATGTCCAAATACACATGAAAAAAAAAGCTCATTATCACAAGTATTAGAAAAATCCTAATCAAAATTAAACGAGACACCATTAATACAAATGCTCTAATAAGGTTATAATTAACAAGACAAGATTCATCATGTGTTGTCATGGATATAGAGAACATGGACACTTTGAGTCATGCTAACAAGAATGAAAAATATTGCAGCCACTTTGGAAAGCAACCTTCATTAAATAATTAAACACAAACTTTCTAGACAGTTTAGCTATTTCTTTTATAAGTATTAACTTCAACAGGTATTGAAGCATATGTCTATCTGAGCAATTGCACACATACACTCATAGCAGTTTTGTTAATAACATCCTCAAATTTGATCTAATCTAAATGTCTGGTGAATGTGTGGGTCCCCACCATGAGATTATCCTGAAATGGAAATGATGTGCTCAGGTAGGAATAAATGGATGACCTTCAAAAATGATATAGTGAGGAAAGCCAGCTACAGAAATGACTATAGCATTATTTCATTTACACTAAATTTCTCCAAAAATGTGACTTTTATTCATTTAGCTTAAATGGGAAGTTGAAAGGAAGCTTTATTTGCAAAAAGGCATAAAAAATGTTTTAGGGTGGGGTGGGGTGATGGACATAGCAAGGTTAGCATACTTGGATAGTGCACTCTTAAAATCCAGTGGTTGAGTTAGGAAAGTAAAGAGAAAAAGTGGGGAGACTGGATGGAGATAGAATCTCTTCAAGAGTTATACATTTCTCTCTCTCTCTCTCTCTCTCTCTCTCTCTCTCTCTCACACACACACACACACACACACACACACACACACACACACACACACACACACACACACACAGGTGAATTCATGGTCCAAATTCTCAGAATGTTACTGAGGTGTTAGGTAGATTAGTCAAGCATTGGAAGACACAGATAGTAGAAACTCTGTGATGTGCTTTAAGATGAATTCTACCCAAAATGCTTATAGTGTCAATTATTTTGTCACTGAAATACACAAATAGGAATGACAACCTCTGGGTTCACTACTCTCAGTAGCTTACAGATACACAGCATTGTGCCCTGACACTTAGATGAAGCTAATGTTTTCCATCTTCCCTTTACCCACTGTGATTGTTATGAAAGGAACCATGTGTGTTGTGTTCAAATGGTGTTAATTGTGAGAAAGTACACTATGAAGCAGTTGCTACTGAGGTGGGAAAGGTGTTATCTTTCTTAAGTTATTTAAATTATTTTATATTTACATATACATTATATTTTATAATTATAATTAAACTATATTAACTTATAACAGTTTGCAATGTCTTACCTGTAACAACTAAAACATGGTTTAGGTAATAAAACTGGCTTAGCATGGGATTTGTTCTATATAAAGTTCAAAGACCAGATGATAAAAAAGAAAAAAACCATAACATAATTGTCCACTAAAGTCTCTTATCTGTCATTTCACTTGATACTAAAGCACACTGACACAAAGGGCTGAGTCACCGAAACTGTAGTGTTATTTATACAGTAAAAGTGGAAGTTAGTCTTCCTTCTTTTAATGTTTG
Source organism: Arvicanthis niloticus (assembly GCF_011762505.2). Taxonomy (NCBI): domain Eukaryota; kingdom Metazoa; phylum Chordata; class Mammalia; order Rodentia; family Muridae; genus Arvicanthis; species Arvicanthis niloticus. The sequence goes on along the minus strand of NC_047660.1, from coordinate 91,936,446 downwards.
CTTTATTTTGAGATGAGCAGAAAGACAAGTTTGGCTGCCATATGAATAGTGATGCCATAACGTTTATCACTGTGAGTGGCTGGGGTTTTACTATTTCTAAGTGCCTGTCTTGGAATTTGCTACTATTCAACTAAGTGCATGATTTTTTTTTGTCACTAATTAGCTGCTGATGGCAAAGGGAAAAGAAGTTATTCACAAGCAGAATCTCTAAGGTGTAGTTAGATAATGTACAAACAGCAGTTTTATTGGGTGCATGATATGTACAAAGAAATCTTCATCTATGCAGATCATGTTCCCGCAGTTAACATTTTATATCAGTGCTAATAAATTACAAGAATGTTATTCCTATTTTATTTATTGTTTGAGAATTTCAGACACTTCATTGTCATGGATTTTTATGTAGTTTGATCAAATCTGTCTATTTCCTCTCCTCCAAGTATTCCTATATACTCCCTTCCTTGCTTAAGTACATATGTACATTTTTAAAAAGAAACTACTGAGTCCTCTTAATGTGTATATGAGTGTAGGCCATTCTTAAAGCATGCACAACTTGTAGAAAACTGACACTGCCTCTCTCCTGGAAGACGTCAACTGTCAATAGCTCCTCAGTTAAGTATGGGACTTTACGAGGTTCTTTTCCATTCATGTGGGGATTTTGGCTGGCTTGTTCTTGTGCAGGTCTTTTGCAAACAGTTAAGTTGCTGTGATTTCATGTGTGCAACTGCAGTGTCAAGTCTGGAAAACACTTTTGCATCGGTCTTCCACATCTCTGACTCCTGGGGTCATTCTTATCCCACTCTGCAATTGATCCCCAAGTCCTGATGGAAAGGGGTGTCATACTGAAGTCCCACTCAGGGCTGAGCAATCCACATTCTCTTATGCCCTGCCTGTATTGTAAGAAGTTATCATTCTATTTATTAATTTCCATGTATTGTAAAAAAAATGGCTCTTCTGATAAAGGGTGAGAGATGTGGCAATTTATGGACATTAAATGGTATTTTAATTCAAGAATACAACAAGAAAAAAGTATCCACCACATACAAAAACAAGGCTCTGCAGTTTAATAAAGATGAGAGAACACATTCAAGTTTGATAAGCATACAGTAATGCATTAATGTAAAAAGTGGGATTTAGACAATAGGAAAATTATTTAAAAATGTGAAAATAAAATTCAATGAGTATACAAACTTGTGGTAATGTCATTGGATTTGTCTTAGTTAGGGTTTTACTGCTATGAACAAGCACCATGACTAAGGTAACTCTTATAAGGACAACATTTACTTGGGACTGGCTTAGAGGTTCATAGGTTCAGTCCATTATCTTCAAGGTGGGGACATGGCAGCATCCAGGAAGGCATGGTTCAGGAGGAGCTGAGAGTTCTATATGTATTCATCTGAAGGCCACTAGCTTCCAGGCAGCTAGGACAAGGGTATTAAAGCCTAAGCCCATAGTGATACATGTATTACAACAAGGCCACATTTCCTATTAGGGCTAAACATATACAAACTATCACAGTATTTATACTTTTAAAAACTCAATTTAATTTTTTTTCTATACATTTTAAATTAAAATAGAGCTACAACACTTATCCTGTTCCCTTTTTTCTATTTAGTCCCTCCCTAATCCCTTCCCTAAAATCCTTCCCATGTCCCACTCCTACTTACAAAGTGATATGTTAGTTTTCTTTATTACTGTTGTGTACATATGTATATTTATGCAAAAATATGTAAATGTAAATGCACAAATATGTAAATATGATGAGTCCATTTTTTGTTGTTAGTGTATATATGGTTTCAAGGCTGACCACTTTGCATTCAATAACCTATAAGGGTGCTCATCCCTGGAAGAGGCTAACTCACCTCTCACAAAAGTCAGTAGTTGCTCTTAGTTATTTAGCCATGGGTAGGACTCCATGAGATTCCTCTTTCTGTGTCACTCCGTCTATTTATATTGTTATTGTTCAGGTCTTACTTATATAGCCATTCTCATGAGATATAGCTTTATAGCAGACTTACTGGTAGTTTGGTGCTTACAACCTTGCTACCTCTTCTGCAGTGTTCTCTGAGCCATAGATGCAGGAGTTGTAGATTTATCCACTGGGCTTGACCTCCACCATTGATCTCTGCATTGTATCCAGTTGTGGTTTTCTGTAGTGGTCTCCATTTGTTGTAAAGGGAAGACTCTTTGATGAGGAGTGGTTGCATCCTTTGTCTATGGGTACAAAAATAATTTTTAGAAAATAGTAAGGAATCGTGATGATATAGCAAAGTAGCAATAGTAGATTATTATCTAAACTCTTTGATCTTACTAGTCCTAGGAAGTTGGCGAGACTTTTAGTAGCACGCGTGATTTCCTTCCTGTTCAGTGGGCTTTATGTCCAATTCAACGGCTGTCGGTTGGATGTAGCACCAACAGCTACCTCCACTTGCACTTTTCCAGATATCTTGTCATGTTAGTCGTTGCTGTAGCTCCCAGTGTTAGATCCCTGCAGAACTATATTTCTATAGTTTAGTATATTTTAGTAGCAAACTTAGAGGAACAGTGCAGAAGACAGACACCATTAAATACATGTACTTGCATGTAGGACAACTCAGTTAGAAATGTAGGTGAATGGATGGAATGTACTGCGTGATAAAAATGCTACAAGTACCATTTGTCCTCAATAAGAAATGTATTTATTTTTAAAAAAATCCAAATGCTAGCATTGTCCAGAAAAATTTAACAGGTTTATTCATAATCAATATGAGATTGAACCGTTGAAATGTGGTCACTGGTTTTGCTTTCATTCATGCTTTACGTCTTTCATTTATATTAAAATTCACACATAGATGAAAGTGGAAAAGCTGCTAATACCTGATTCTGTCCCGTTTTTCTACTCCTAATCATATACCTAGGTACCTTTTGACCCAATGGAAAAAATATCTAACATTCAGAACTACTGATAAGTGGTAGAAGAGAAATTTCTTTTTCTTGTGAGAATGAAATGGTTTTCCTCATAGTGGACTCTTAAGCACGCTCTCCAAGTATGCGGCGTGCTAGCTGGATATCTTTGGGCATAATTGTTACACATTTGGCAAGGATAGCAAGCAGGTTAGTATCTTCAAAAAGGCCAATCAGATAGGCCCCATTTGCCTCCTGCAAAGCACCAATAGCTGCACTCCGGACACACAGATCTGTTTTGAAGTCCTGAGCAGTTTCTCACACGATGAAAAGGGAGCTTTGGAATCAGAAGTTCAGGACTTTTGATAGCCTCTGGTTTCTGGATGTGCCACAAGACCAGGCCCCTAACAATGTTTTTTCTTCACCATACCAGTAGAGGGCGCACGTTTGCGAGTGGCTTTTGTAACCCTTCTGGGTGCTTTACCAACGGTGGATTTGCAGGCAATCTGCTTTATGCCATGGTATGGCCGCCTCCTTACTTAACCCCCTTCTCCTTTGGCTGGAGTTCTGCAAGCGACAGAGGATGCTGGCGTTAGAGAGCGTTGGTGGAGTGGCGACGGCTGAGAACATATCCTGGAAGAACTACTAATTGCTTCCCTCTTTGGAAACTTGCATGGTATTCTGGTGCTGGGAAATCTAGACTGCAACAAGAGGGCTTTCAGATTTGACCCGATCCAAATGAGACAAGTCCTGTATCTTAAGTGAACAATGTCTTCAACAATAGGAAGTCTCCTTCAACTTCTGAGAGAGACAAGCAACAGTGGTAGCCATAGTATAATTCTTGTGTGTGTGTGTGAGCGATTTAGACTACCCTGATCAAACATTCAAAAGGAGGTTTCTCGTGCCTGGGAGTGGGGATTTTGTTAGTCAGCGGTTCTTTTGGGGAATATTGACTGCCCGAGTGGTGTAACTTCCTTTACGGTGTGTGTGTGCAACATGTATATGTATATATACATATATGCAATGTGTACATATACTTGTATGTAATTTATGCAATTTTAGGTAAATATGAGATAATATGCTTGAAAATAATCTTTATATATACTGAAAATAACAGTTTAGACAAACACCAACTTCACAACAGAGACTTAATTTTAGAACATAAATATTTGTAGTTAAGGTAAATACTAGATGTGCTTTTGCCAAATCATTACTGTAAAATGATATATAATATTTGAAAAATTCAATGAATAAAACATGTAAAAGAGCCTAAACATTTATATTCTTGGAAATTTTATATTTAGTGAATATAACTTTCTTATCTAGTTTTGTACATCAAGATAAAAGGAGATAAAAGAAAAAATAATGGTTCTGATAGCAAGTAAACCAAGTTCAGAAAATAATTTTTGTGTGAATATTTTTAGGAAATAATAAATGATGTATTTGCTTTCTGGCTCCTGCTCTGGCTCAGCTACAGTTTAGTATATAAAAGAATTATAATACTGGATTAGAATTAGACAAGAGGCTTGGAGAAATGCCCAGCAGTTAAAAGTAGACTACACTTGCAGAAGACACAGAATCTGTTTCAAATACACACATCTCACAGACACTTGTAACTCTAGTTTTACAGTATTGATCCTATATTTTGGCTTGAACAGGTACTGCACATATATGATATATATATATGCCAAAATATTTATATATATAAAAAATTTAGATTAGAAATAAGAGTGATCAATGAATTATAAATGAAAATGACTACTAAATACACTAAATAAGTTTAAATTAATGTTTAACATCTAAGGACTATCCAGCTAGTGACTACTAGGAGACACAATTAGAAGAATACATTTTAAGGATTTTTGTTTTGGAATTTACGTGTATGTGTGTGATCTACTGTAAGTACACACACAAAGAATGCATATAAGCCCTGTAGAGATGAAAAAAATATCCACAGTGGTAGAGTTCTGATTTATTTTTTAAATGAATATTATTTTCCTAACTTAACATGGAGATAGCTAAGATAACTATTCTGTTCAATTCCTAATATGTTTCTGTCAACTTGTTTTTTATTTTTATAGATTTTAAAATGTATGTTGATAAGATAGTATCCAGGAAATATTTATTCATGAAAGTTACAGCTTCATTTTGTGGTTTCATTGTGTCTTGTATACTGTTTCTTCTTATCAAAACTGAAATTGTATAAAGCCATTAAGCCTTTTCACTCACAGAATGCATCATAAGCACGCCATTTTAAATCTATTCTGACACACTCTGTGGGGGCAGATGTAATTGTCACATGCTCCCTGTATTATTACTTTAGTACTGTATCCTTCAGTGAAAGGGGAGACTATTCCTCTGCTTGACTATCTCTGTCATCTTCCACCTTTGTCTAAAATAAAGAAGGAAAGAGTTCTTATAGTGTAGCAAGTAAAGTTAATGTGCTTTGTAAATAAAAATATGACATGATGCACACCTCCTCACATCTTAGAAACAAACCCTAAGTAAGTTCATGCAACTTCAATTTCAGTCTAAAAGGGCTTCCTTGAGATATCGCTTAAAGGTCCATTTATGGACTGAAGTTGAGAACATTTCAGCTAAGCTGTAAATATGATTCTATTTTTCTTGACATATAGATGCAGAGCACATATTCCTTAGCTGGTTCAGGAGAGAGTAAACTACGATTTACTAGGATTTGAAAACCTTCTTTACCCAACAAATCAAAACATGTCAGTGTTGTTGATTGGGTGTGTGATGACCTATTATCTGTGCATCTCTGTGGATGCATTTGAAGTCTTTAATTTTGATGTATGAATGACTCTTCTAAGGGGAGAGTCTTCATTAAGACAGCAGTGAAGGTGTGGATTAGCCTACATACAACATTTCCATCATTTATGGCAGATTTTTTTTCTCAAAAGAAACACCAATCCTCTGAGGAACACCATAGAAGCAGAATGAAAACACTCTGAGAGCAGGAGAATGCGGATGAGTTGGTGATGCACTATCTTCTGGGTATGACATGACCATTGTAAACATAAACACATAGTTGCTGTAACACACACACACACACACACACACACACACACACACACACACACAGAGAGAGAGAGAGAGAGAGAGAGAGAGAGAGAGAGAGAGAGAGACAGAAGAGAAAGAGAGACAGATGGACATTAAAGAAAGAAGGATACTAGTTAGGAAAATTAAGGATCAGCAGGAGTAGAAAGGGGATAAAAGAGTAACAGAGATAAATATGACCACAATTATATACAAGTATTGAATTGTCATAAATTTAAAAATATTAGAAAACAGAAGAATTGATATTAGTTTAAGAGAAGAATATTGTCGTAAAATTGTTTAAAATAAGGACAGATCTTGACATTTGTCTAAATCTGTATTTAAGCAAGGTCCCCGAATTTATTAGTTTTAAGCTCTGTGCCTATGTATAATAAAAATATTTTGATACTCATAAAAGTCAGCTTTCAAAATTTGGAAACATAGTGTAGTGTTGACTACAAGGCCTTCCTGGCTTAGAGTTAGCCAGACATTTGGCTGACATCAGACCCACACAGTGCTGTGTGTTCTGTCTGCATCACCGAAGCCCTGGGAACACACTTACCTTTTCATCATAGGTGTTACTTCTTTTCAAACACAAAGCCTGTCTGCTCAGGACACTAAGCATATTCTGTGAAAAATTAAAACAAAAACAACGTGCTGATATCACCACTACGGATTTTCTACAGTTCTAAAAGAAGGAAAGGAGTAACAAGCAGACAATAACATGTGATACAGTTCATCCTTTCTGTCTAATAATTTACTGTGAATATTTTCGAGTAGAAAAATTGGGGATTATTTTATAGCAACAGCCACTTATTTACTTTCTGGGCTCTAAAATTAATATCCTGCTGAATCAGCTAAAGGTCATATCTATCATCTTCAAAGCATCCATCACATCACTTAATGTTAAAAATGAAATTCAAAGAAAGTTTTAGCCATCACCATGCATCAATCTTAAATCATTAATCAAAATTTGATATTTGTTTATAGTTTTTTGAGGAATAAAATTTATATGTGATGAACTGTAAATATCTCAAGTGTATATTTGCTGAGCTTTGACAGATGTATACCCCTAAAGTCCTACCAAGGTATAGAACATTACCATTGTATTAGTGCCTGGGTTTGTGTTTTTGCTTTATCCTGTGCTAACTAAAATTATAGTAATATCACTGTCATAGTTCTGAAGACATTTAGATTAAATTCAATGTATCATCTTGGACTTACCTCTTCTGAAAGGAACAGACCCTTCTCCTTCTTCCTCACTTGTGTTGGGTCCTTGGCTTGCAGCTGCATCCAACCAATTTCTAACTCCATCTTTATGAGCTCCTGTTTTCCGGCTCTTCTGTTATGAAGGTCATAGAGTTTATGGATTTTATAGTACCCCCAGTATACTATAACCTCATTCTTGACTATACCTGCAAAGATTTCTTATTGGGTCACATTGAAGGTGCCAGGTTTAGATTTCAATTGGCCTTTGGGAAGAAGAAATTCAACCTCCAATGGACATCCCAGACTTCCCTTCTTCCTGCTTTCAATTATTTATCATAAACTCATACCCTGATTTAAGCATCATTCTCACTTTGTCCCACCATAGGTAAGTGTATCCTGACATAGACTGTTAGAAAAATCTAAACTGGGTGCACAAGTTTCTTCTTATAACAATTTTCAGGTGCTTTACATTGTTTTGGGGTTAACATTATTATTTAAAACACAACAAATTGTGCTAAATTAATAAGAAAAGAACTGTATTTATTTTTCTTTTCTTTTTTGACAGTTGTATATTTATATATATGGACAATGTACCGTGAATATATTTATACCCTTTACCCTCTTTTATCCCTTTCTTTTTCTGTGAACCTCTTACTCCTGCATAGTAGCCCAGTGGCTACATCATCTGAGAAAATGACATCCTCCCCTCCAGCAAATACTAAGTCATTAGCTCCTTTAGAATGGGTGGGGCATCATGGCCACCTCTACTATTCATGATGGAAAACTGGAGGTCCTAATCTTGTATCCATAGCTGTGGTGTGTTCACACATATGTCATATCTGAATGGCAGTGTTTTATGAAAGCCTTTCTCATTCTCCAGATTTCAAATTCTTTCAGCCTTCTATTAGAAGGGAATTTTTTTAAAGGTAAAAATGTCAAATATTGAGGTTCCAAGCTATGCTAGTCAGAAGAACGTGTGTGTGTGCTCTCTCTCTCTCTCTCTCTCTCTCTCAGCCTTAATACCAATGCTATGAAGAAAATAGAGGTCCTTAAATGGGAAATGAAAATGAATCCAGGAAAACACAAATATTTTTGGGGAAATTAATAAATCTCTCAAAGAAAGCCAAGAAAAATAAAGAGGTAAAGGAAATAAAAAAAAAAAAAAACTGTTCAAGACCTGAAAATGGAATAATGGAAATAGAAATAATAAAGAAAACACAAACTCTGCGAAGTCTGACAATATGGGCTCAGGTCTATCAAAGGAGACTGTACCTGAGATTGTCTGTTTTTCTGGCTGACATGGCCCCAACCTGTTCTCCAGACTGATGTGGCCTGTACTTGTTCTTCTGACTGTCATGGCCTGTACCTAAGCAGAGGATATTCACCTCTGTAGGAGCAAAGGGGCAGCAGCACAGACAGGTGGTGGGGCAGGCACCCATATTGTCTGCTAGAAACCCAGATAGGTGGCTTACCTGAGGTCCTCTCTCTCATGGCCTCAACACATTATCAAAATCCTACTCTTCTTTTTATCATTCTCTCCCACTCTCCAACAAGGGCAGAGATACTCTGCTAGACCAAATACCAAGACAGCCAGCAGAAATCCAGCCCCAACTTGGATGCAGACTCCCTGGTGCACCAGAGATCATACCCGCTACCAGAAATCCAGGCCACAAGACCAGAAAACCTCCCAAAAAGTATAAACTAAGGAACAAAACAACCACTCAACTAAGAAAAACTCAGAAACTTGTACCTAGACCTATAATTCCAAATACAGATGCCTACACACCAGTGTAAGAACACAATAAACAACATCCAGGGCAGTATGTCACCATCAAAGCTCAGCTATCCTAAAATAGCATGCCATAAATATTCCAACACAGCTGAAGCACACACACACACACACACACACACACACACACACACACACACAGCCTTAATACTAATGTAATGAAGAAAATAGAGATCCTTAAATGGGAAATGAAAACAAATCCAGGAAAACACAAGTATCTTGGGGAAATTAATAAATCTCTCAAAGAAAGACAAGAAAAAATAAAGAGATAAAGGAAATGAAAAAAAAAAAACTGTTCAAGACCTGAAAATGTAAATAATGGAAAAAACGATAATAAAGAAAACACAAACGCAGGGAATTCTGGAAATGAAAAATGTGATAAGCAAAGAAGACGTACAAACTCAAGCATCACCAACAGAATATGGGAGATCAAAGAAAGAATTTTAGGTATTCAAGATACCATAAAAGAAATAGATACATTTGTCAAAGAGACTGTTAAATTTAAAGATATCCAGACATAAAAAATTCTGGAAATCTGGGACACTGTGTAAAAGTCTAAACCTAAAAATAGTAGAAATAGAATAAGAATAAGAATCCCGTTCAAAGGTTCAGAAAATATTTTCATCAAAGCCATAGAAGAAAAATTATGTAACCTAAAGAAAGAGATGCCTATAAAAGTATAAGAAGGATACAGAATACCAAATAGATTAAACCAGACAAGTTCACTTGAAACATAATAATCAAAACACTAAACAAAGAAATAGTATTAAAAGCTGCAAGGGGGAAACAACCAAGCTGTTAGAAATATAGACAATTTCGCAATAAAGACTAAAAGCTACAAGGGCCTGTATAGATGTGCTACAAATTCTAAGAGACAACAAACGTCAGCCCGGAATACTATACTCAGCAAAATTTTCAAACAGCATAGATGGAGAAAACAAGATATTCCATGACAAATTCAAATATAAACAATATTTGTCCACAAATCCAGCCCTATTGAAGCTACTAGAAGAAAAACTCCATCCCAAGGAGTTTCATTCATGAAAACACAGGAAATAAAAAATCTCATGCAACCAAAGCCAAAGGAAGAAAAATATTCTCTCTCTCTCTCTCTCTCTCTCTCTCTCTCTCTCTCTCTCTCTCTCTCTCTCTCTCTCTCTCTTTCTCTCTGCCCTCTCAATCTTTCAGGTAGATTCCTCCAAGTTCATCACAGTCTTGAGATGTGGGTAACCTCAAGTTAACCCTCATCCAGGGGAAAGTAGAATGAATGCACTATTGAATGCACCATTGGGTAGTTTATTCCAGTCACTATTCTGAAGAGCTATACTGGAATGAAATCCTAAGGATGACAGGTGCTTACAGTAGGTCCAACCTGTTCTGTTAGCATGAATTAGAAAACAATAATCACAGGCCCAAACTGGCCCATGGCCCAGTTTCATATGGCCTGTGGGTTTGCGAATGGTTTTTCTAGTTAAAGGGTTATAAATAAAACAAAACATAACTAAGAATATGTGACAGATTGCATGTGGTCCCTACAGCTCAAATATTTACTTTAGTCTTTTGTAGAAAACGTTTGCTGACTCCTGGTGTTAAGCCATCTGCAAGGCAGACTCAGCTACTTTTTTTTTTTAATTCTGAGAAAAATAACCAGAGGACTATTTTGTTGAGACTGTCATAATAGCAGGAGAGGGAGGAGGCAGCAGGGCAGAAGATTCACTAACATAAATAAGCACATCGATCTCTTTATGCCATCTCATGGCATCAGCTCATAACTGACAATGCATTCTTTGCATAGAAGGCTGCTTATTGCTCTTAATATTTGTGTGTGTGTGTGTGTGTGTGTGTACCAATAGTATGTATGCATCTCTACATGTGTGTTCACATGTGTTAGTGTACACATTAATATCACTTGTGTTAGATTTCTGAGGCATAAAGAGACATAAAAAGAGACCAGTATGATCTCAGCAGAAGGGACTGTATATTGCAAACAATGAGGGACAGATATACCAGGAAAGGGGTGTCTTCCAAAATGAAAAGAGATACTTGGGGTTTATACAGGAGGTTTAGAGAATAGGAAATTAATGAAACTTCGGGGCATTATGAGGCAGTCCACACTTTGGAGATGTTTGTCTAGACCAGACCAATTTATCATAGACATTTCTTTGCTCCAGTTAGAATTGACAAATAGGACCTCATAAAATTGCAAAGCTTCTGAAAAGCAAAGGACACTGTCAATAGGACAAAATAGCAACCAACAGATTGGGAAAAGATCTTTATCAATCCCACAACCAATAGAGGGCTAATATTCAATATATACAAAGAACTCAAGAAATTAGACTCCCGACAACCAAAACATCCTATTAAAAAGGGGGTACAGAGCTAAACAAAGAATTCTCAACTGAGGAAACTTGAATGGCCAAGAAGTACCTAAACAAATGTTCAACATCCTTAGTCATCAGGGAAATGCAAATCAAACAACCCTGAGATTCTACCTCACACCAGTCAGAATGGCTAAGATCAAAAACTCAGGTGATATCAGATGCTGGCAAGGATGTAGAGAAAGAGGAACACTCCTCCATTGTTGGTGGGATTGCAAGCTGATATAACCACTCTGGAAATCAGTCTGGCAGGTCCTCAGAAAACTGGACATAGCATTACCTCAGAACCCAGCTATTCCACTCCTGGGTATATACCCAAATGATGCTCCAACAACTAGGACGCATGCTTCGCTATGTTCATAGCAGCCTTATTTAGAATAGCCAGAAGCTGGAAAGAACCCAGACAAAATGTGGGACAGAAACTGAAGGAGGGTTTGTCTGGAGACTGATCCACCTGGGTGTCCATCCCATGTGCAGTCACCAAAGGCAGACACTGATGTGGATGCCAGGAAGTGCATGCTGACAAGAGACTGATATAGCTGTCTCCTTAGAGTTCTGCCAGAGCCTGACATCCCCTACAGAGGCGGATGCTCACAGGTAACCATTGAACTGATCACTGGGTTCGCAATGGAGGAGTTAGAGAGAAGACTGAAGGAGCTGAAGTGGTTTGTGGCTCCATAGGGTCTAAACCTGTATCTGTAGGTGAGGGTTCATCTGTATATGTAGGGGAGGATGGCCTTGTCGGACATAGGTGGGAGAGGAAGTTCTTGGTCCAGTGAAGGCTGGATGCCCCAGTGTTGGAGAATTCGAGGGCGGGGAGTTGGGAGTGGGTGTGTGGGTGGGGGTACACCCTCATAGAAGCAGGAGGAGGGGGAATGTAATAGGTTTCTGGGTGGGGTGGAAATGGGGTTAGGGAATAACATCTAAAGTGTAAATAAAATGTCCAATAAAAAAGTTAATTAAAAAGAAAAAAAAGGAAGATGCCAATGATAGTGGGTGCTGAGTTTAGCAATTGCAATGAGTGGAAGGGGATAGAATCTGAAAGGAGTTGTTTAAGGTTTATTCTCGCAAGGAGTTCTCTTCAGGTGCTGTCCATTTCATTGATTGAGGCAGGATCTCTTGCTAAATCGGGAGCCCTCTCATTCTTGTTTGTCTAGCCAAGCCGATTGCTTCAGGGATGCTGTTTGGGTGCTGAGATTTATAGGTGGTTACCATTCATGCCTGTCTGGCTTTCACTACAAGGGTGAGAATTTGAATATGGGTCTTCTCACTTTAGCAGCAAGCATTTTACCACTGTCATTTCCCCAGACCTGTTTCTCTTAGTGTTATCTCTATTTGTACCATTGCAAAACTATGATGCTGAATTATTGTGGCATGTACATTATTCCTGTCAAAGGATCTTGTATTCATTCTCTCCACTTGACAAAGACAATGAGGAATTAATCTATACTGAGGACTATGTAAAAGGAGAACTGCAGATTGTGAAGGCTGTCATGACATTGTTCCAACATCTTAGTTGATCACTGGGACACTTGTGATTGTTGAGATTTATCCAAGTTTTATGTACTGGCCTGATATAACTCTGATGGTCTTAAGTATTATAAAGTTGACTAGGTTCTGTGAATTGGGAGACACAATCTCTTTTTCTATAGGCTAGACTATACAGAAACCCTTTGTCCTGAGCCTCAAGGTGAACAAAGTCTTTAAAGTGTCTTCTAATATTCTCTGAATTCTAGCAGTAACCTACTTTCTTATAATTTTCTTCTCCTTGTTCTTCATCAGATCTTGACTTAAGTACACAGTTATAGTTTATACTAAAGAAAAAGACGGGGAACATGATAGAATATCAGTTAATCACAAGATTGGCTAAAAGAATCTCTTTCTCTTTCTCTCTGTCTCTGTCTCTATCTCTGTCTCTGTCTCTCTCTCTCTCTCTCTCTCTCTCTCTCTCTCTCTCTCTCTCTCTCTCTCTCTCTCTCTCTCTCTCTGTGTGTGTGTGTGTGTGTGTCTCCCCATTCATTTATTCTCAGGGAAGCAAGCAAGTTTTTTTTATTTAAATTTTTCTGTAAAGAGTCATACATAATCAGTGAACTTGCAAGACAATATTCTGAGACTTACAAGTAGCCTCATTAGTAATTCCTGTCAACTTCACTCCAACAGTTCCAGCAAGTATCTTGATAGTTGTAAGAAATCTTGATCCAAATCTAGGAAAATGATTCCAAGTCCCTGAATTATACAAGCAAATGATTAATTTTAAGCCCTTAACTATGTGGGATGGTAACTGATACACAGAATCAAAACAGCAAGTGTTTGAGGTATTGTGCTTAGTCTATTGGAGATAGAATTCATATTTGTGTACATTACATCTGAAATTTAAAAATACCATTGATTATTTATTGTTTTCTTTTATCAGAGAAGCAGATTTTATCTTCAGTATGAAGGGCTATCTCAAGATATTTAGAGCACTGGGCCAACTGAAGTTTCATTGTGATGAGAAGTCTTTTTGATTCTTAGAAAGCTATTTTTCATGCTCAGCAATATGCATTTTATCAAACCTTCTTCAAAACTATAACCTCCTAGTCTGCAGGCCTTGGCTACATGTTGTCACTAACATGGAGATACCCAGCATGCTGCATAGGTGTGACATGACTGAACTATGTATTTCTTGCAGCCTAAGCAGTGGCATCATTTCTGCCAGGTGAATGCAAATGAATTGTATGTTTTTCATGTTTATTAAGATAGAAAGAAGAAATTTGTTACTTAGACCAGTGTCTCAGCTTCTTTTGCTATGAGAAAGTGTCTTAACAAGTGTAACTAAAAGAAGCAGGGATTTTAAAAAATGTTTCGGTCCCCTCCCCCTTTTATTGAAAGTAGATTTTTTTATTTAATATATCCTGATTACAGTTTCCCTTCTCTCTCCTCCTCTTCCTCTTTCCTCCCTACCCCCTCAAGCCTCTGGATCCACCTACTTTCTGTCTCACATTAGAAAACAAATGGGCTTCTAAGGGAATAAGAATAAAATAAAATATAAGATAAAACAAAACCTGACATATCAGGACAGGATAAAACAAACAGAAGGAAAAGAAGCCAAGAAAAGAAACACAGATGCAGAAGCCCCCTTGTTTACACACTCAAAATCCTTGAAAACACTATACTGGAAACCATAGTATATACTTAAAGAACTTGTAGGGCAGAGAGAGAGAGAAAGAGAGAGAGAGAGAGAGAGAGAGAGAGAGAGAGAGAGAGAGAGAGAGAGAGAATATATATATGTGCAAGTGTGTGTATGTATGATATATATATATATCATACATATATATGTATATACACATGTCTCAAGAAAATAAAAGACTTATAATGCTTTTTCTATCACTTTTTCTGTAGGGTTCTTCAAGCACTGAGGGGAGGGCAATGGGCTTGGGGACTGGAGAGATGGCTCAGTGGTTAAGAGCACTGATTGCTCTTCAGAGATCCTGAGTTCAGTTTCTAAGCAATCACATGGTAGTTCACAACCATCTGTAATGGGATCCTATGCCCTCTTCTGGGTGTCTGTAGAGAACAACAGTGTATTCACATATATAAAATAAATAAATAAATCTTAAAAAATAAAATGAAAAAAAATAACATTAAAAAAAAAGAAGTCATGTCACAACTTTATGAGACAAAGAGCTCCAAAGAAGCTGCTGAGTTTGTTTTCTGTGGTCCATCTATCATTGGGCATGTAGAATAGTTTGTTTACCCAGTGAGACTCCCTCGAAGAAAACTAAATTTTCATTCACAAGTAGTAATCATTGGAAGAAGCTACTGGATGAAGTAGGAGGGTGTGAATCCACTTCTTTCAGGCACAGGAACACATTTAGTGCAGATCCTTGCATGTCCAGCATTGCACTAGTGTATCTGGCAGTCAGGACACCCTTGTTGATAAAAGGGTTTGTGAGTAGGTTGGTGTTTACTTTTCTCCCTTGACAGCATTCCTCTCCCAGAGATGATAGGATATAAAGAGTGAAAGTTTATGTAGGCACTAGTTTGACTTTTCCATATTTAATGGATTATGTAGGTATTGTCTTCAGTAGTGGGGCCTTGAGGTTAGTTTGCAGAGAGAAAACTATATTCTTAGCAATAGTCTGCAATGTTTGGGGGTTTCCATGGGACTCCTTTGTCCAACAACTTAATTAGATATAACCTATTAGCAGTACTGGAAGCTTTATTCGGTAACAAGAGATCACCAGTTGGGGATCTGTCTCTTCCATTATTTGGTGATTTTATTTAAATTGCTGTCATATATCTATACATTTTAGAAGTTTCTACTTTATGGCAGTTTGCCTCTTTTTTTTTTTTTATGACTTGCCCTGGCTTTATTTGGTATATGACACTGATTAACACAGAGGTTGTGTTTCTGGTTTTCTCCACTTTGCCTCGTGCACAATCAGTTGAAGAGGGTGACTTTCACTAAATAGAGAAAGGTCTTCTGTCAGGGGTATATGGGCAGCTGCACTCCCTTCCTAGAACCTTCAAATGAAGTCTCATGGTTTAGTTTCTCTATGCTAACAGTTGAAGATAAAGTTAAATGTGGAAAGGGAAGGCAGCAGGGGCTTGAAGACAATCCTCAAATTACATCCACAATCAGGGAACAAAAAGGAATAAAGGAATGTGCTCAGATCCCTTTCTCCTTTTTATTTGTTTCTTGACATAGCAGCCCATGGAATGGTGCCACTCCCTATGGATGAGTCTTCCATGTCAATTAACATAATTGAGATCATGATGTGCCCTGTGTGGCTACCTCTCAGAGGGTTCTACATTCTGTCAAGTTGATGACACTAACCATCAGAGATACTGCCTTTGGATGGTGAGTCATGAGGTTTATTCCAATATGCTTGCATGAGCAGAAGAGTGGCTTCAATTGTTTTAAGTGATTAAGATTAAAATAAACTATTTCCAATTTCCAAGACTCATCCCTCTTTTTGTTTTAATATATAAAGATATGCTAATATTACTAATAGGCTCATTGCTCTGACAAAATGCATGACCAAACATCTTAAGGTGGGAGGAGTTGCTCTAGACAGATAAACAGTTCCAGATGATACACTACATCTTGGCCAAGAATGACAGCAGAGTAAACAGTGTCTGGCCATGTAGTTTCCATAGCCAGAAAACTGAAAGCCATAAATACTGATGCTCAGATGACATTCTTGTTTTCATTCAGTCTAGGAAACCAGCCTCTGGAGTAATACCGCCCAAATTTAGGTTGGGTCTTCCCCTCTTAATTAGCCTAATCTAGATAATCTCTCAAGAGGCATGTCCAGAGATTTGTTTCTGTGTTCATTTGATCAAGCTAATTTCATCACATTGGCAAGCAAGATTAAGCAATAGGTATTTATTTAGATATACATGTACTACCTGAAACACAATGTTTCAGCTAGCCTGTTGAATGGATGTTTAAGTTTATCCTGAAGGGAAGATATAGAAAGTTAAATATTCAGTATTTCCATTTCTACAAATATTTTCTACAAGAAAACACCTACAAATTCAGATGTGTTTTTCATTTATAAAAATCCTTAAACATAGAAGTGATATCTAAGAAACAATCTATAACTCAAACATTGATAATTAACACAATTATGGGATACTCATGTGGTAGAAGACTATATCATCTCTGAAGTATTTTTTCCCATAATACAGTTTTAAACCCACACTGGTATTGTATTTCAGTACAAGAATTATCATATATAATTTGGAATTGTCATTTACTGATATATGAAATTCATAGTATATATTACATATGAAATACATTTTTTGTAAAAATAAAATTGAATTTAATATTGAATTGAAATTTGACTAAGTACATAAAGGCAGAATCTACTATGATTTCTCCTGAGAGATGGTCTGAAGCCAGCATGGATAGAACTGGTGATGTATTTGAAATAGTGGACAAATATGTTGGCAGGGAAGCAAAGAATACATCACCATGTACTCTCTTTTTCAGCAACAATCTTTCTCTCATCATTGTCTTTGCACATTCCTTGTTATAGTTTAGGCTTTGTTACTTTAACACTTAAATATTATAGTTAATTTAATTTACTTGCATATAAAATTGGAAGCTTTTCTACACTGTTGGCTTAGGCAATACCCAATGACTTGGACTCAATGTGTTTCCCAAGAAATCCCTTGAGAAGTATTTTCATTTACAAAATCTCCTTCTTTGTCCATTTCTGGGATTTTTCTAATTCTGTTTATAGTAAGTGGCATAAAATATCAAGTTTCTTAACAATATTAGTTTTTAAGCATCTGACCAGTTTATTAATTTCTATTAACATTTTAGAAAGATCAGAGGTGATCTGATATAAAAAGAAATTCATGAGTTTGTATGCCGTGTATGTTCTGCTTTTATGTTAAGTTTAAAATATCAGTGAAGTTGCAGGCAGCAGAAGTATTATCCAATGCAGCTAACTAACTATTCTGGGTTTCTAGCAGGGTAAGATGTCTGATACTGAAACAACTTTTCAATTTTCATCACTATGCTTATTTATTATTCACTAATTAATCATTTAATGTTTTATTCAAAATACCTTACATGTAGTTACAGAGATTTGTAGAAATTGCTTTTAAAGAAGTAGGACAATGAATTTCTGGAAGATCAAGTGGAGCCACTTGGCTACCAGAACGGATCAACTGCTGAGTTACTTGGTGATTTTATATCTTCTTAAATGTTTCTTAGTCTAAAATGAGAGGGCGGCATAGTCAAATTGATCTTTACATACTTTCATGTATGATATATCCACAGCTTGTAAAACAGCTCGGAAGTATCTTTTCCTTAGAAGCCAGGTGGTTGCCGCCACTACATGTGCTTGCCCAAAACCTAAGTCTAGATCTGCTGTGAAATACTGAAAAGAGAAAAGAGGCAGACAGCGCTGAGCTGTAGACAGCTCGACTGTGATTTAGATCATGTTTCTAATGCAAAATGTGTTGGTAGGAAGGTCAAGAAACAGGAGGAGACTAAGGGCGAAGTGAGAAACTGAGATGAGATGCGCACAGCTCAAAGACTTGCTTACTTCACCTTGAAAGGGAACATAAGGTCTTCTTTGAAACAGTAGTTCTCCAATCATTCACACCTTGTTGAATCCAGGACGCCATGCAACCCGGCACCCACCAGTCTGCAGCCTTCTGTGCTGCCCCACGCAGAATCTTAACTTCCCACTCACAGCTGTTCTCCCATCATGCCTCAGTCTTCAGCAACACACTATGTGCCCAAGGTATGGCGTTAGATGAAAGATTTTCAGAATATAGCTCTCCTTACAATTATATGTCAAGTCTGTTAAATATTTTGAGGTGTAACCCCAATATCCCAACAGCCTGCTCTGTTGTTTTTGAAATGGTGTCCTAAAGAATAAATACTTGACATTCGGGGAAGACTCAGATAGCCAGCCCTTGGACTGTACAACAAAACAAAACAAATAAAAACCACAACAAACAAACAAAAAAAAAAACCCCAATGACCAACCAAAGAACAACAAAAAATCCCCTTTAATCAACGCCCCATGCGTTTTTAGACCATATAAGAAGGCTCTGAGCTTGTCACCATATTTGTGACATCACTACTTTGAATTCTTTTCTTTAGCAGAAAGATGTTCCTGTTATTTTTAAACTATTCCATTTTTATGGTGCAACACACATCCCACAGCTTTCAAAATCTGCTGTATATGCTGTCTTATATGTATGTATATATATATAATTATACATATGTTTAAATAATTCAATCCTTCTTGAACACTATATTAATAGTTTAGATACATAGCATGTTTCTATTTATATGAACGTATTTATCTGTGTTCCCATATGCCATATACCATGCATGAGAAATTTAAACAATAATATGCTTTTATTTCTCAAAATGTATTATATAGATGCATAGAGACCTTTATCTATTTACTGTATACACAAGTGCATACATACATATAATAGTTTTTTATTTAATATGCAGTATCTTTCCCTTTCAGATTGATAGGTTTATTACAAGAAAGTAAAAGCAATTATGGAAAGAAAAAAATAGAGCAAATACATGGCAACAATGAGCCAGGGACTTTAAAGATTTGTCTCATTGATCCAGTATATCATTGCATTAACTCTAACAAAGCTCTTCTGACAGCAGTAGAAAGTAAGGATAACAGTACATACAGCTTTCATAGAAGATGATCAGTGGAGAGATAAACATGAAATTAATCTTCTCTCGGAGCTTACATATGGCTTTGCTTAAAATGTTCTCTTTTGTCTAATTTTTAAGATATGTGTGCCTATGTGTGAGATAATACTCTAGGTGTTAAAAGTCCAGTGATAAAATGGACAAAGATGTGATTGCTTATATAAAAACACACTATAGTTAGGAAATGAAGATAAAAACAAAAGAGTAAATCAGACAAATGATTCCATTTGTTGAGGGTAGAAGCAAACCTGAGAAGATACTGATGGAGAAGAGAATGAAAACACTTCTGAGGGTCTAGAAGTTGTTCAATTTTCTGAAGAATAAAGTGGTCAAAAGACAAATGATGAGGAATCTGGCAGGTTGAGAAAAACATTGGGTATTTTTGTTGTTTTGCATTTTAATTTATACTTAAACCAGTAGTAAGTTTTGAAAGGACTAGTAAGTGGTCAAAACAGTGACACATGTACAAGGCTGCTTGCTGACTGCTGTGCTGGACTGAATCTCACCAACAGGTGAATGGATAAACACTGTCAGTCACGTAGCTATTCAAATGGATACTACTCAACAATAATATGGACCAACATGGATGAATCTTAAAATAATTATTGACTAAAAGAAAGCTATATATGTTAGGATGCAGACTGTATGATTCCATTCAACTAAATCCACAAAAGGAAGTAATGATTTCCATTCAAATATTTAGAGGTAGTGTAGTATAAAGAATGGACTTTTGGTTTAGCCATTCATTCAATTCTGTTAAGCACTTGCAATCTTCTAGGTATTCTACTGTTCTCAGCCAGGTGAAAAATGTCAATGGAATCACTAAACCTGGTTTAAAAAGTGATAGGTCCTGAAGCAAATTGTAATTTGAGACTCAGGAGTTGAAAAAGAACAAGGCAAGTGGAATGAATGGGAGGATCACTTCAGAACAGAGGTTACATACTACATAGCTGTGAAAGTGAACCACTGAGTTGAACTGATGAAGAATTGGCCAGAGAATCTGGATTCCAGGTTAGAGAGCTTGTTATGAGAGAAACTTTGTCAAGGTCATTGTTGGGAGGGTTAAATCTTATTTTCACTTTCATATGAAATCAGATACAAGTGGAAGAATTTTGATCTACATTTTGACACACCTCTAAATTTTTTGTAAAACGATGATTTATGAATAGAACTTGGACACAAAGACGACACAATTTCATTTATCTCCACATGAGATAGTGGTAATAGCAAAAGCAATACTGCTAGAAACAGAAAGCTGCATACATTTTAAATATATGCAACATATTTAAATATATTTAAAAGGACAGTTGGTTGCACTGCCATAGGGAAGAAAAGATATTCAGTGAGAAAATTCAAGATGATGCAATTTAGTATTTGTGGACGTGAGGACAACTTCATAGTTAAATGCATCAAGAATTACCTAGGTGACATATACTGTGTATGTCTGTGATGATGTTTCCATCCCATAGACTAGAGGTAACATCCCATAGACTAGAATCCCATAGTGAAGACAAAGGATAAAAGAGGAAGCCAACGGGACACTAGCCATCATCTTTCTCTCTGCTTGTATACTCTCCCTGCCTGTAGATGCACTGTGACCAGCTTGTCTATGCTGTCTCTACTGCACCTTCCCTGACCTTATGAACCTTAAAACAATACACCCTTTCTTCCTCAAGTTGCTTTTGTCAAATATTTTGTCACAGTAAGAAGACAAATAACTAAGACAGCAGTCATGTGACCAACAACTTTATTACATTTCTCCACTGCTCAGATATTCCCCTTAGCTTTCCTAGTTTTAGTAATGATTGAGGTTGACTCACAAAATTTCAGTTCTCCTCATTCAAGAACAGAGTTGCTTCTCACTTCTGCTTCCTACCTCTTTATTCATGTGATTTGTTTTGGTAAGTGGAAGCAGAGGTGATATATACTACGTCAAGGTACAAATTTTAATAGTCTATTCATTACTTTCCACACCTTTATAATTGTATTTCATTGGTCACATACTGAGATCAAAACTGCCTTTGCTCTAAATCCAGAATGTTCCCAATGCACTGAAGACTTTCTATTCTACTACCTGAGATATGTTCTCTTCATGTTTGATACTTTATTCATCCTCATGATATTGATACTCTATTTATATTCTTCCTCTCTTCCATGCCTGGAAAATGGATTCAAGACAGATGTCTATCAATTGATGACTACATAATGAAAATATGGTCAGTATATATACAATTGAATTTTCTTCATCTATATTCAGAAATAAAATCGTAAAATTTATAATTAAAGGAAAAAATTGAAATATATATACCGAGTGAGGCAACCCATGCACACAAAACAAATGCTGTATGTTCTCATTAAAACATGACTCCCAGTTAGGATCCTATAATTTTGTGTCCTTCACCTTGAGTTCCTTTGGAGGCCAGACATTTAGAAAGAGAATATTAAGAGGGGATGCCTTAAGGAGGTGATACTATGACCTAGAATATTCCCATAGCTTCTAAACATCCTATTTCGCAGATACTTGCTCATACACAGTAGCTAGAAAATGGAATAAAGCAACAAATGTATAATAAAAATGTGGTACACATATACTATGGAATACTGTTCAACTCTAAAGAAAATAAAATCATGAACTTTGCTGGTAAATGGGTAGAATGAGAATAATCATACTGAGTGCGGTCATCACATTTTCTCTACAGGGGGCTCCTAGATTCAAATATTCAGATGAAAGTACATATCCTTGAGTACCTGCAGAAACTAAAGAAGTAAAAAGGAACCATTGCCATGATAGAGGGATGGGGAAGCAACAGAGATGGGAATAGGAGGTATAAGAGTTTTGATCTGAAAAATAAGAATAATGGGGAGACTGTAATAAAGGAGAGGGGAGATGATAAATACAGAAGGAGAGAGGAGAGTAAAATAATAGTAAGGGCATCTACAAAAGTAAAAGAAATTATATTATTCACTATGTAAAGTAAAATCATAATTCACACAAGTACATTTATAAATATATACATACAGTTTAAATTAAAATTTCTTATCTGAAATGACAATGCTCTCTTTAATAGCCAAAAGACATATAACAAAAATCTAACACCAGGCATAAGAATCCCTCTTCTGCATTGTTGGAATTATCCAAAAGACTCTCAAAACATTAAAGGTTATTGCTATTTTCCTCACCTTCCCTCATGCCAAATAAAAAGGCAAGTTCCTATCGTTGAAGACGTCATATACCTCAGAATCAGGGCTCAGAGATCCTGAGCAGAAACTAACCTGAAAGCTTCCTTTATGAAGACAGGCTTTCATGGTACTGCAAGGTGATTGCAAGTTTCCAAAGGAGAGAAACAAACAACAGTCCTCCCTACCCATGTTATCTACAAACCACAACAATGCCCAGCATTGCAAGGTGACATGCCAAGGGTACAGTAATAGCACTCATACCTTGGTAACAACCAATAAGACCTGCTCAAGAAGAGGAAAATCATGCCTGGTACTAGAAGCCTAGCCAACTACTCAGTGCTAGAGAATTCATGATCTTGGAGGAGCACCTACAACTGATATTTTCTTAAAGTAACACGACCTTCAATCATATTTTAAATATTTGTTCTTATACTCACAAGTAAGTGTGCTCTTCTCATCAAAAGAGCTTCCCTTTGCAACAAACAGAGAACATTACAGAAAATCATAAGCAATCAAAATGTAGACTATGAAGTCTAAATCCAATTGGATACATCTAGAAAACATCTCTTGCACCCAAAGCTAAGTGATAATTGCATAAGAAGGGACATAAAATATTGCAAGAGCCAGAGGATAGAGGAGTGTGAGATTGTGTCTAATAGTAATGTCAGAAGCTACATCCATAGAGTCTTACCGATAATATGACTGTCTAGACATCAAGAACAGCAACAATAGACAAACTAAAGTGCACAGAAGAAAATTCTATATGAAGAATTGTAGACAACTAAAATATACTGAGAGTTAGAGAAATAGTCTTCTCCGGGAAATTTATTGGTTATTAAATAAGAATTCCCTGTGCCTGGCTTGGGATAATTACTTAAGAGTTGGTCAGAAAAACCCAGACCCCAAACAACACATACTCTTACTGTTCCTTAGTTGCTCACCAGACCTAGACAATAAGACCCTATTTTTGAAGATACTGCACAATTTGTTTCCATGATATAAAGCAAGCAGAAACTGAGATGAAAGCTTCCCCATTTCTGGCTAGCATTCATAGAACTTGAAGTTCCAATGCATGACACCAGAGAAGAAAAGTTATGAGTAGTCTTATCTAACTGTGAACCTAAAAAACTCCAATACCAACTTGCCAGGCAGAGGCAGAATGTGTCCACGTATGTAATAGTGGCATGAAATTTATAGAGGCAATCAACCACTTGATAATTGAATTTGAGGCCCCTTCTACCGAAGTAAATCTCTATCTAGTACAGTAAATCCACTCAAGTTATAGTACAGTAAATCCATGGAAGGAAGGATCATAGGCTGGGGGGTGGGTGCGGTAATTTTTTAAGCTAAATTCAAATAATGTCACACTACCTTCTAAACATATATGTTCAAACCAGTAGACAAATTAGCTATCTTAGCCTTAATCAGCAAAGTATTCCTTTTTAATGAGTAACAGTGATTGAAGAGACTTACAGTTAAAGTGCTGAGAATAAGTAACAGTTGAGTACTTATACATAAATAAGACATTTATAATATCTGAACTGAGACTCTAGAAACATTGTAATAGAAGTGTGGAAAGAATATAAGAACCAGACAATAGAGAAAAAGACTGGGGAATATCATCTTCTGGGCAATACACAGACATAGCAATCAGAAATTCTCAATAACTACAGATGACTGTACAAGTTATCAGCACAAGAAGGGACCCATGAACAGTTAAGCAAAGAGAAAGAATTAACATAGGTGTTCCTGGCCCGCACAGCTGAACTATTTCCTAGGAACAGATCTAGGTAAAGATGGAGTTATTGCCTTTAATTGTCACTGGTGACTCCATCAGATACTCCCAATCTAGTAGCTACATAGATAGCACGGGTTAACCTACATAACAAAACAAAAAAAATCACGATTCTGGGAAAGAGAATAAAAAAGGGTGGGAATCAAAGAGTTGATATTGGTAGAAAGAAGATAGGAGAACCTGAGGAGAGAATAATTTATGTATAAAATAATTGACATGTATAAAATGTCAAAGAACTAACATTAAAATAACAAGATTACCATGAATGGAGCAGGGTATTGGGAGGTTCCACTCTTCCTATGGAGGTATTGACAGTTCATTGTTGCTGAAAGAGTGAGGATCATTTTCTTCAGCTGCACAGCCATTGATTAGTTGTCCATGATTCCAGTAAATATCAGTGGGTCTGTAGGAGGAGCTAGGGCAAGAAGAGTAAGGAGAGGAAGAGGAGGAGTAAGGAGAAGAAAAGGAAAAGGAAGAGGAGGAGCTAGGGACAATGGAGATGTAGGAGAACGGAGAGCCACGCAGTTA
This sequence comes from Arvicanthis niloticus, assembly GCF_011762505.2. Classification (NCBI taxonomy): domain Eukaryota; kingdom Metazoa; phylum Chordata; class Mammalia; order Rodentia; family Muridae; genus Arvicanthis; species Arvicanthis niloticus. The sequence goes on along the minus strand of NC_047660.1, from coordinate 91,911,439 downwards.
TGGAGAGCAGTCTAACTTTTATTTAGGTTAGATAATTGGGAAACAGTTCTCTTTGTATGGACATATTGTTATTGAGCATTAATAAATATATAAAGCCTTTGGTTAATATATAAGCATTAGAGTTTTATTTGTACTGAGCCCATGTGGTTGGTGGGATGGTCTGGGCAATGCCCAGCCTTGCAGAGACAGTGTGGAAGATTGGCAGAGCCATTTCCGATGCTGGCATCTTGTGGGTGGCAGGGCTGATGTTTCTGTCTAACCATGTCTAGCTGCGTGCACGTGGCCTCTGACCATGCAACATGGCGGCTGAGCTAGGAAGAACCTCCACAGCCTAGATAGTTGGTTTTACCGGCAGCCATTTTAAATAATTACTACAATATGGGTCATAAAAAGAAGACATGAAGGTAGGCGGGAAACTTGTTGGGAAGAAAGAGTTCAGTGGGAGTAAGAAGGTGTAAGAGAGGGTAATATGAGAAGACGTAAGAGAGGGTAATATGGGGTGATATGATCAAAATACATTATATACATTTATAAAATTGTCAGCACATTTTAAAAGTACTAATGGAAATACTGAAAAAACTATTCAATATGCAAGGTTAGAGTTTGATCACAAGATATAAATTTGAAATTTAAAGTACAACACAATTATAAAGAAAATGCAGAAAGGGATAAAGAAAGAGGATTAAATCTATAAATCTGAAAATTCAACCACAGGAGTGAACCAAATGGCTGGTGCGAGATACATTGTTCTATAAGTTAGGGAAACAATCAACCAACAAACTAACATCAGAACAATGGACGACAAGAAGCCAGTAGAGGTAGGCTGTTTTTAGAGGAGCAGTAAGAGGTGAAGTATGTTTAATATGCAACAAAAAGAGAACATTCCTTTGAATTTGGCAGAGTAGAGTCTAGTATAGATGGTTTTAATATGTTTCGACAAACCCTGACAGCCTATTAGTTGGGTAGAGAATTGGAGGATTTCTGGAGAAAGCACATGTAGTGGAAAATTTTTTAAAACAGCTACATGATAGGTCTGTGATGTGGTCTCCTCAGGTTGAACAAGTACACAGAATGTATCAGTAACATTAGCCAATAACATCTGTTTCTATGTGTTTATCACTTTTCACTTGTAGGTCATTTGAAACAATTTAATTTCCAGATAGGAATCAGAATGTATTTGCTGTCTCCAAACCTGTATGGAGTCCTTCTGGAGAAGACACTGGTGTAGCATTGGCCATAGAGGCATTTGCTTCTGTTGGAGCTGCTGGGAATTTCACTATGTGCCAAAACATGGCCATTTCCCTTAAACTCAGACTTGTTCAAGTTCTTCGCCTCTTTTATTGACAAATAGAAAATTGTATAGAACCATATAAACTTGGAGAAGGTGGTTGGGAAATGGTATAAAGATCAGCTGGACAGTAATTTCATCTCCTTGTGTTTCAACTACCAAAAGTAAACCAAAGTTGTATGCATTCATATATTTATAACATTTATTTTTGTATAATACTGTTTTTGTATTTGCTTATATAAGTTTTACTTTCATTATGAAACTGTTGAAAATAAACTGAGGACTAGTGATTAAGTGTCCACTGAAGATTGTTAAAGTAAACACATCAGGAAGAATTTGGAGCATCATATACTTAATTTTTTGGATGAAATATCATATCCAGTAGGTAATCACAATTTTTTTTTTTATTTCGAGCAATCAATTCTATGAGGGTAATAACAGATAATAAAATACAACTCATTCAGTAACACAACAAAAAATAAAACAAACATACACACATGAGATCTACACTAGTCCAAGCTAGATAAAATCCCCGCATGTAGAGAGGAGGTAGGTACAGAATCTTCTCCGTAGTAAAGAATAATTGGCAATAGATAGCTTCTTGGAGAAGGAGCATCAGTTTTAAGGGTTTGGACCCTGACAAATTGACCTCCCTCCACACGAGCAAGAATACCTAGGGTAGCCATAATTTCCCTTGATGATTTAAAATTACAAATAGGAGGGTACAATATTGGGATGGATTATGGAGGAGTCAGGGAAGGAGGGAAATATATTGTGAAACATTCTCTGAGAACTAAAATAAGAGAAACTGCTTTTAAAAACTGCCATATTTGGAGGCTGGAGAGAGAGGGCTATGTTTCAATGGTTACAGAACACTTATTGATCTTCCAGAGGGCCCATCCTCCATTTGTCTCACTGATAGCAACTAAGGTTACAGATATGAGTGGCAGACAACATCAGCTTCTGATTTGACACCATCTTCTGGCCATTTTGGACACATGCACACACACACATACACACATACACAAACATACACACACACACACACACACACACACACACACACACACAATATGCTCTCTCTCATGCACACATTAATAAAAATAAATCCTCAAAATAGCTTTATTTACAAAATCCCTTTGTAAGTCTGTTTTATGATTCTTTAGAACATGTGGGTATTATAATTCCTTGGCACAGACTCTGGGGAAATTAAGGTATAAATCACATATTCTTATCATTTCATAGTTTAAATTGCTAGATTTTGAAAAATAAAGACTTTTAGTAATAAATTATTTACTGACTATTCATATTTATCTCTGAATTTTCCTGGTGTATAGTGACAGGTTAGAGGAAAATAATCACGTTTAAAATGAGTATGTTCGTTTAAAGATAGGGTTCATTAAATAGTACCAAGCCAAATTTATACCATCTGTTCTTGTACCTGGAATAAAATGCTGTGTGGTCAGTTCTCTTAAAGGGGAAATAAATGTAATTTTAATAATTCTGACTCCTGAACAGGTAGACAAAACACACTGGGGATTTAGAATTAGCAGAGGTTTGTCCCAGCTGAAGAGTCACTCATAATTTGTAAGATTGCAACTTGATTTGAAGTGGCTTGGCTGTCTGCCCCAGGAGGGAATTCTCATTTCTCCATCAACCTCTATGATAAACACATATGCTTTATGTGCTTTTTTTGTTTGTACAGAATCTGTATGGAACATGGCCTTGGGCCACTTGAAAATGCTTCTGTAAAAGTTTATTGTGGAAAATGGTTCCCAGGACATTGTACCCAGTCTTCTTCAGCCATAGACAATGTCTGTAGTGAATGATGTGTCAGCAATATATGACATCTTTTTGCAGAAATTGATTTAACCCATGGCTATAATTATTTTTAAATACTGGAATGAACTATCTACAAAAATTAATGTATTCATGCTGCTGAGAGCTTCAGGAAGAGATCCACAGTGAATTCAAGGTAGATTGCTGCCCAGGGAAGGGTGGCCACACATCTAGCCACGGTTTCACCCAGAGCCTTTTCTTGTAAATAGCATTATAGTTTCCATCTAAGTTAATAGATTTAACAACGTGTTAATTTCTGTCTTCTCATAGAATTTAAAACTTTCCTTCACAGGAATTTCTAAACTTCTTTGCGAAGTGATTTTAGAGCCTTTGTGAATTCTAGTACCATTGAAATTTATATTTTCTTTTAATATTCAGGTGAATACTGTCACAAAATACAATCAATTTATTTACCTTTTCTAGAACCTGCAATAATAAACATGAGTTGCATCTTTTATCACCTCTTACTTGTTTCTGCTCAGTGTCATTCAGTATTTGAATATTGTTGTGTAACTATTACCACCAACCATCTTTAGAACTCCTCCTTCTAGGAAACTTGTAATTATATACCCAAGAAGTAGTCCCTTCCCACCCACTCTGGCCTGTCTCTAACAACTACCATCCTGCTTTTTATTTCCATCAGTTTGATATGTCTAAGTGCTTCCTATGAACAGACTCATTCATGTTTTTTGTATTATGACTGCTGACTTATTTCACTTAGCATAATGTTTTCATGTTTTATAATACTGAAACCTGCCAGAATTTCCACTGTGCTGAAGGCTGATTAATATGCCACAGTGTGTATACTGTACTTATATATTCATCACTCATAGGCATTTCAACTGCTTCTATCATTTGACTGTTACAATTAGTCCTGCTGTGTCCCTGGTCAAACTCTGTTCATGCCTCTGATTTTGATTCTTTTGGATGTACATTCAGAGAACCTGCTAAATTATTTAGTAATTATATTTTGTGTTTTTCATAGTGATGTTTATTCTTTATGTTTGCACTAGCAGTAAACAATTGCTCCCAATTTTCCACTTATTTTTGCCAGTATCTGTTTGGTTAACTTCCTTCTTTCCATTTTTCTCCTTCTTTTTCTCACCATCTATTCCTCATTTCATTCCTCTATTTCATATTCTTTTTTTTTGTCCCATCAATTTGTGTTGTAGTCCAGGTTTGCTTTGAACCGAAGCTCTGCTTTTCTGGTGCTCATTTACACTCATGTAACATTGTGACTGTCTTCTTTTCTTTTCCTTCCCTAATCTCTTATTCCATTTTCTCTTCTCTTCCCAACATCTTCCATTTTCATAGTTAATGTCATTATTTAATGATCATCATTATTATAAAAAAATAAGATTTTCAGTTTTTAACATATTTATTTATCGTGTACACAAAGGGGTTCATGCATACCATATTATCTGTGTGAAGATCAGTGGACAATTCATGGGAGTTAGTTCTCTCATTCCACCATGAGGTTCTTTAGGATTGAATTTAGCTTCTCAGTCTTGATGAAAAATGCCATTACCCACTAAGCCATCTAGGAGAGGGGTAGTTTTATATATCAAGAGGTACATTCTGTTCCCAGCAAGATATAGCTGTCTCTGTTCCTCTTGTCAATCTCTTTTCCTAAGTACTCCTCATATGCTTCCCTCTCCTGATTTATTCTCATTTGACCTGTGACTATTAATAGGTTGCTCATACTTTAGTGGATAGCCCCATGCTTATATGGGCAGCATTAAGTAGACTTAGTGGGTTATTAAAAGAAGAGGCCATGATATGGGCAGGTTGATGTGTAGAAGGAGATTAGGGGTAGAATTGGGACATGAACAGTGGATAGGATCACATTTCATTATACACAAGTAGTCAAAGAATTTTATTAAAAGTAATAATGACATTGTTAGGACCTACATGCACCTCACTCTATGACTTTCATGTTCAATGTTAATATTATGAATGTTAAAAACAAAACAGAAGAGTCCTGAGGTGAAGTGGAACTCTTAAGCAGGTGGAACATTATGGCTGACATGAAAAATCTTGTAGAAAGATTGGAGAGGACAGTGGGCCAACTAGAAGCTGTGTCACATACTTCTTACATGCACTGCATATATGGAGAAAGTCCTTCAAAAGGAGCAGTTCCATATGTGCAAGCATTTGATTCGCTGCTTGCCAAGCCCATGGTGGAGTACTTGAAGATGAGTAAGGAGATTGGGGGAGACGTGCAGAAACATGTGGAGATGGTCCACACAGGCTTGAAGTTGGAGCTAGTTCTCCTAGGTGCAGCTTCTCAGTGCCAGCAGGCAGCTAGTAATAAACTTTCTGATTTGTTGGTCCCTATCTCAGAGCAGGTCCAAAAAGTTAAACCTTCTGGGGGAAGAACAGAGGCAGCAAGTTTTTCAATCATCTGTCAGCTGTCAATGAAAGCTTCCAGGCCCTGGGCTGGGTGCCTCTGGTTGTGAAACCTAACCCCATTGTGAAAGAGATGAATGGCATGGCAGTGTTTTAAACAAACCAAGTTCTTAAGGAGTACAGAGATGTGGATAAGAGGCATGTGGACTGGGTCAGAGCTTACTTGAGTATGTCGACAGAACTGCAGGCTTACATTAAGTAGTTCCATACCACTGGCCTGGTCTGGAGAAAGATGGTGCCAATGGCAAAAGAACTGAGTGGATGGCCATATAGACCTTCTGTGGAATCAGGCCTACCACCTCCCCCACTGGGTTTGACTCCTCCCCAAATCCCTGCCAGTTCTGGCTCTCAGGACTCTGCTTTGTGCTCAGTAGTATTTGCACAAATTAAGGGGAGAACATTGCATACACCCTAAAACATGTATCTGATGAAATGAAAACTTACAAGAACCCTGACCTGAAATCTCAGAATGGTCCAGTTCAGAGTGGTCCCAAACTATTCTTTGCACCTCAACCCCAAACTAGCCCGTCCTCTAAACCAGCCACAAAGAAAGAGCCAGCTCTTCTGGAAGGCAAGAAATGGAGAATGGAAAACCATGAGAACATTTCTAACCTGGTGATTGATGACACTGAGCTGAAGCAGGTGGCTTATATACAAAAATAAGTCAACATGACATTGCAAATCAAGGGCAAAGTTAACTTTATTACAGTAGATAACTGTAGGAAGCTTGGCCTGGTGTTTGATGATGTGGTGGGCACTGTGGAGATAATCAATAGTAGGGATGTCAAAGTTCAGGCGATGGGAAAAATGCCAACTAATCCCATTAACAAAACAGATGGCTGCCATGAACTCCCTGAACTGAACTCCCTGAACTGTGAGAGAGTCAGTGCCAAATCTTCTGAGATGAACATTCTCATTCCTACAGAAGACAGTGATTTTAATGAGTTCCCAGTCACCAAGTAGTTCAAGACCTTGTGGAACGGGCAAAAATTGGTCATCATAGTGACAGAAATCACTGGATAAGTGAATGTGTAGGTCCTGAGTTCTCTCCCTTCACACCATGGCATGCATCTGTATGGAGACGATTCTTTTCTAGATTTCTTCTACTTTCTGCTCCTAAACTGCTTCTCTACTCTGAGAAGCCAAGTTCTTGCCTTAACTGAGTATAATGCTGGCTAGGCGGGTAGACCAGCAGGTCAGTGAATCTTCAGTGGAAGGTGCCGCTGCATAGCAGTTTGAGCTTATGGAGCTGCAGGCCTAGACTGAGGCACTGAAACTTTAGTTTTGGGGGTCATTTTATCAACCAACAGTATTTGGGGCTCAAAACATTCTGGAAACAAACATCGGAATGCATACTAATCTTCCAACAGTGAGCATGGGGGTAGCAGGAGCTGGCGATTCCATTAGGTTCTAACCTACCTAGTTTTTCATTGTTGACAAGTGAGGTCAAGGTTTCATGGGACCAAAAACTAAGGATTGCCACCCAGCATTCCAAGCAGATTTATTTCTTAAAAGCATCTTTCATTCTGCAATCCATCCTGGGTCAGCATCAACCATAACATAACAGTACAGTAGCAATACCCTTTTTTGTTGGGGGAAAAAGTCTTACCTCCCCCCCCGCCTTGGGGTAACTGCCCTGATTCCCTTGGGGAACAACTAAAAAAAGGGGGGAAAAAGCAACAAACCATTCTAAGGAATCTAATTATTTCTCTTCCCGGCTAGGTAACTGTCATCACCTCCACTCATCCTCCTGTTTGCAGCTTAGGAACTTCTTGCAGGAACCTGAATAGGATTAAGAGCTCCACTTCAGGCTGTTGAGGTCTCTACTTACATCAGAATTGTGCATGGCATTACTACTGCAAATCCAAGTTCTTTCTCTAGGACACACTGACCAAAATATGCAACTATTATTATTATTATTATTATTATTATTATTATTATTATTATTATTATTTTTGGTGGGAGGAAAAGAAGAGAGATTGTCCTGTGACTTCTGCCCATTACCCAAGGCCTGTGGAATTAAACCTTTATGTACTTAAAAGATTTTGTCACAGCCTGCAACCTTGCTGTTCTCAGTATAAAAATGTATGCTTTAATTAGGCTAACTGATCAATCATTTTTGTCAGCAGAATGCGATTTTTATAGTTTTCCATCTGATCTTTCTTGCCTTTATTTATGGCCTGCCCATTATTATGTTAGCTCTGTCTTCCGATTTTATGTCCCACATTTGCTGTCTTCTTGCTTTGTTCCTAGACTCTAAGAAACTTGATCAAATTTTCTCTTATAGGCATATTGCCATTTGCAGACATTTTTGGACCATTTTACTTTTAAGCCTTTACTTTCTCTTTTTAACTTAATTTTATTGAATCAGTGATTAACGAGCAGTAAAAGTAGAAGTTACGTCTGTGTGATTTTAACCAGTTGTGAATTAAGAGTCAGGAGAGACAACCCTGGAAGCTGTGTGGTATAAATGGCTATGTGAGCATTCTGAATATTGCTGAAGAGCGATGAGATACCCATACTTGATCCTCATCCTTCATCATTCTTTTTGTGAGATCTGCATCTACCTTGGATTAGGATGAAACATCTGAGAAGGGAAACAATTGCTGAGTTTTGTTCCTGTGTGTGAGTATTTATTCCTTTGCGGAAGTCGTACTTTAGTAGCTGAAACTGTAATGGCACATGCCAGGTCCTGGGGAAGACAAAGGCATAAACTTAGTACTAATTATAGGATGCCCAGATATTACAGTAATGGTGTTTTCATACATGAATTCTGAAGACTTTATTACCACATTTTAATATTAATTTTCTTGGAAGAGAAGTGGCAGAGAAGTAGACTGGTATTGAGAATTGGTTCTAATGCTTTGTCTTGATTCGGTCTCAAATCGGGAATCTGCATGCCCAAATGTTGAAGGTCCCTGCCACAAGTTGGATTTTGATTGATCAATAAAGAGCCAAGGGCCAATGGCTGGGTGCAGAGAAAGATGAGGGCCTTCTAAGTTCCTGGGAGAAAAAACACTAGGAGGAGTAATGGGGGATTTTCTGCAAAAAGAAGGGGTAGGAATAGGAGGGAGTAACTGCTGAAATGTAGGTACACGAAGGGAGCACCCTTATAGAAACAGGGGGAGAGAGATGGGATAGGAGGTTTCTGGGGGAAACTGGAAAAGAGGATAACATTTGAAATATAAATAAATAAAATATCCAAATAAAAAGGAAAGAAAGAAAGAACAAACGCTGCCCCCACCTCACCCCCAAGGGCTGTCCAGAAGTGTCTTGGGCAGCAAAAATAAGAGGGTTGCCCAGAAGGAGCCAGGGCAACAAGATAAAATATAGATTTAAGAGGTGTTAAGTCAGGAATGCCATAGGGGAGAATGTGCTGGCTGACAGGAGGTTTAGAAGTGCTCAACCATTGAGCTAGTCAAGGCATAACAAAATTAGCTGGTGTGTGTGTGTGTGTGTGTGTGTGTGTGTGTGTGTGTGTGTGTATCTTGGGCAGGTGCACTGTACTCCACTTGCCTGAAGCCAAAGCAATTTAACTAAATGACCACTACAGATGGAGCCTAAGGCTAAGTCATAAACATTCAGCTTCCCTGATATCTGAACAAAACCTGGAGCACATCCATAATCGTCAGTGCTGTTGTACTTCAGTGTTGTATAGTACTGGTAGCTCAAGGTTCTAGGAACTAGTTAACTCTGCCCGGTGTTTAGAAGACTGTCTCTAATCACAAAGCTCTGGAACTGTAATGTCCATAAAGGGAATCAGTTACAGAGATTGCATTTGGAACATAAGCAACAGGAGAGAGATCAGCGTAATCCTGATGTTTCTAGAGAGGTCATGGACACAAAGAATGAAAGAGACTCTTGCCTTAACTACCAGATCCAACTTCCAAAGGCTCAAAACACTACTAGGACAGAAGAGAAAACACAACACTCTTATCAGAAGTGGTAGGGATGGGAGTGGAACTTCACATGTCTTGATGTCACATGTAAGATTTTGTGCTCCAACTTTCAAACAAAAATTATTTTTGTTCTTGAATTCAACTTAGCAAAATTCTTTGAGTTAAACTTTCTTAATGTTTTCTGTAGTTATGTGAGCATGGATCTAATGGTTGAGATAGATTCATCTCAGAATGCTACAGAAGTTATATAAAGTCCTGGTACCTATTAAAACCACTTACCATTAGAAACTAAGGTATGAAAATGACTGTGTGTCCTTAAAAAATTGGATACTGTCTTTCTGGGGCCTACATATTTATTTTTTTCAGGAGAGAACATGTACTCGTTGTTTTCATATTAGAATCCAGAATATAAATCTATAGAGAAAGATGAACTGAAAATTATTTTTCCTGAAAATTCTACAGAAATGGTAAAGATCTCTTTCATAGCAAAAGGTAATCTGAAAGACCTATAGTCCATTATGCTATTGCATATTAATCAATCATATATCTAACTCAGAAAGAAAGAAAATTTCACTGTTCTAATTTTTCCTAATTACATAAATCTCAGTTTCTTAAATGCCTTACAAAACTTTACAAGCTCACCAATTACTACCCTGTACCAATCTTTGACAAGTTTCTAACTGAGAAAGACTCCAGAGAAATGTACATTTGATATTGCAATGGTGGGTGAATAGGGCTTTAGTCTAGTTGTTTTCACTTCCTCTTCTCTCAATAATACAGCTTCAGCTGACTATCACAACGGACTCATTATCTCCATCTCAATCAAGAGAGTATGAAAGCATTCATTATATTACTTACATGCAGATAATTTATCAAGCAAAATCAGTATCATCCTCAGTACCGAGTAAACACTAATTTCCCACCATCTGCCTCAGCACCTTGAGACTTTTTATTTAACAAAGTCATCTGTTTATGTGAGGCCCTCAATATATGTATTTTAAAATGGAGTCTGTCATTCCTACTTAAATATGATGCAAGCATGTTTGCATATATTCTCAATTGAAGGTAAAAATCAATATACATGTATCTCAGTGTTTCCGCTTACATAAGAATTGTAGTTTGCTAAATCCCCTAGTTTCATGATCCTTTAATGCTTTTTTTTTTTTTTTAAAGCAAATGGAAAGATATGGATGGGAATATTGAGATGCTAACTCTGCAACTTAGGTCTGAGTTTTGAAAACAATTTCAGGATATGGCAGGTTGTCGGAAGCTTGCCAGTGAGCTAATTAGAGGTGTCGGTAACACAAGCTAAGAAACTGTTCTCCACTCACGTGCTCTCTCAACATCTTGCTCTTCCTACCCATACATCCATAGTACCCATGTTTGATATTGAGGTCATGCTCCACTTTCCTACCACTGAATTCTTTCAATGTTTACCTTGTTCTTATTCTGTGACTCAATATTCTCTCAACTTTACATCAGCTTTTTACCATGACCATAGATGTCTACAGTTTAGAGAAAAATGGGCTTACCTTAGCGGTATATGTGTATATGTGTATACACACACACACACACACACACACACACACACACAAACACATATATATATATGTGTGTGTATATATGTATACATACATACAATAGCTCACTGGCAAGCTTCCGACAACCTGCCATATCCTGAAATTGTTTTCAAAACTCAGACCTAAGTTGCAGAGTTAGCATCTCAATATTTCCATCCATATCTTTCCATTTGCTTAAAAAAAAAAGCATTAAAGGATCATGAAACTAGGGGATTTAGCAAACTATAATTCTTATGTAAGCAGAAACACTGAGACACACACATATATATATACATATATATACATATATATGTGTGTATATATATATATACACATACATACATACACTTTTCTTCATGAAACTTGCCCTCCTAAATTATTTATCTATTCTCCAATATGGTATCCATTAACTACTAAAATTTAACTGTGTGTGATGTAAATTGTTAAAAATAATGAATAAACAAACCAACAGGTAAACAAACAAACCACCCAGTCAAATGCCAGTTAAACTATAAAAACTGCTTTTTAGAGCATAGTTCTCAACCTTCCTAATGCTGCAACCCTTCAATACAGTTCCTCATGCTATAATGAGTCCAAACCATAGTGTTATTTCATTGCTACTTCATAATTGTAATTTACAACTGTTATGAATTATAATGTAAATATCTGACAGTCAAGATATCTGATATGAAATCCTTATAAAAGGGCTGGTTTATCACTAAGGGGTCATGACACAGAAGTCAAGAACCCTTGCTTTAGAGCCAAGTGAACAAACCTGAGATAAAAGTTATTGTAGCCCTCAGCATTGTTTTTAGAGGGATTTATATTTCTTCATGTCCTTAAAAGCACACAACTGGTATCCAGCTTGAATATTTTCAACAAGGCAGGTCATTTAACATTCAGCTGCCCGTAATGAAATCTGTGAATGGATAATGTGAGCTAAGGGAAATTTCCAACCTTCTTGTTCCTCCAGAAGAGATTGTGGTTTTCAGTCTCATGGTTCAATTACTGTAGGATTAGTTCGTCAGGTACACTTTCCTTCCCCTTCATCAACTTCTTTTGCCATTATGATTTACAATTCTAATGCATAAAGCTGAAAGCAAGTCGAAATGGAACGTTTTATTTGAAATGTATTATAAATATAAGATGGAAAAGAAACTGGTGTTTCACAAAGAAGAAAAAGAGCTCACATAACTGAGAAGAGCAATTTAAACTCAGAACTGATATTTCCTTAACTCTCTCATATTACCAGAGTTTTGGAAGTGGAAAAACATGGCATGTGCAGCAAGCTTTAAAACAACAACAACAACAACAAAACACAAAATAGAGGGGTAAAGAGGAGGACATAGGTTTTTAGGTTCCAAAGGTCTAACTTGGAATCTGTGATTCACTCTGCTAAACTATGCATTGATACAAGCTATTCAACTTTTGTCTACTATTTATTCCCCTTTGAATTCGGGGATTTAATAACGCACAGGTTGTTTGAGATTCTTAAGTGAAAAATGTCAATTCTTTAGGACAATGATTGAGATCTAGAATGTTAACAAGTGACTCTGCTTGTTTGTTTGCTTTTTGCTAAGTGACACACTACAATGGCAACTTCTATCTTTCCGTTTATCTGGTGCCTGATGCAAAGGCTGTAAAATTTCATTCATATATATATATATATATATATATATATATATATATATATATATATATATATATACATATATATGCATATGTAAAATTTCATATATATATGCATACATACATATATGATAAGATGGCTCGGTAAGCAAAGACATTAGACTTGAGTCTTACCTTGAGACCTACACAGTAGAGGGAGAGGGCTGACTTCCTCAAGTTATCCTGTTACCCAAACATGTGTGCCCTGGCATATGTGCACCTTAACACAAGGCACACAAAAATAAATAGGTAAAATGTTAATAAACAATACGGGCAGCAAAGATAAAGGTAAGAAGCATAGCTGAAGAGGCACCCATGGCAAGCTAAAATAAAGGAAACATTTAGAAAACTAATGTAGTGATTTTTGAAAATTAGCCTTGACTTTAACTTTTCTGATGGTGATGATGGCCACATAGATGGACTTCTGAAGCAGTTCCCTTGTGTGATGGCTATTCTTGGTTTTCAACTTGACTGTATCTAAGAATTAACTAAAATCCAAAACTGAAGGGCATACCTGTAAGGGATTTTTGTTAATTTGAAGTAGGGACAACTATTTGTAATCAAGACCTTTGAGGCAGGAAGACACACTTTTAATCCAGGTATTTTGAGCTATGAAAAAAAATGGTCCCTTAATCCAGATATTGAGTCAGGAGGCCACATCTTTAATCTGGGCTACACTTTCAACTTGAAACGTATAGAAGGACATGAATGAAGGACACTTTTGCTCTTTGCCTGCTTGTTTTCATCTCACTAGCAAGTTCATTCCTTCATTGGTATTACAGCCTATTTCTTTAGGAATCTAGCATATACTGAAGATCAGCTGACACATTGAGCCTCATGAATTCAGCAACATCTGGATTCTTGGACTTTTTGTTTATAGCTAGCAATTGTTGGATTAGCTTGACCACAGACTGTAAATTAGTCTAATATGTCATATATGTATATATACTTATACAATATGAGTGTGTGTGTGTAATATATTCCCATATATATGTTCCATATGTGTGTATGTATGGTTACTCTAGAGAATCCTGACTAATATACCTTGTTTCTAAAAAAAATCTATAGAAAAGCAAGTTTATTCTTGTTGCTGCATCTTTTCCTATATTTGAGCAGCTGTGCTATGGCAAAATCTGGATGGTTTCAAGCTAGAGTGTTTTCCAGCTGAATAACTCAATCTCTACCAGTAGTGAGATTATATCAAAGCTTGGAATTTAGTATTATAAACACCATCCTTTTCTCCCATATCCATGACTACTCATGGTGGTGGGGCTAGTAGAGTGTGGGGAGATTGATGCAAAGGAAGTGGTAACTTATGCTTGTTTTTGTATATCAATGAGCCCAAATTTAGAGACAAATTTCTTGCTCAATTTTTGTAGATATATTTTTACTCTCTAAAAATCTTTAGCATATTACATTGTATTGATCCCATAGCTCATTTTTATCATTTCTCTTATATATGGTTTACAGTGTGTGTGTGTGTATGTGTGTGTGAATGTGTGTACATATGTGTGCATGGATGTGCACATGCATGCCTGAGTCCATATGTTTTATGCATGTGTGCATATGTGTGTTTTTGTGACTGCATGTGTATTGTGTGAGAGAGTGTGAGAGAATGAAAGGTAAAGAGAAAGGATGTTCACAATAAGTAGTAATATTTTCCAGAGATGAGTGTCAGTGCTTTTTTTTTATTTAAAAAAGATGTTACAATAGTATGGATTGAGGGGGCTGAGAAGAGGACTCAGTGGTTAATAGCACATGTTGCTCTTGCTGATGGCACCCAATCATCTTTTACTGCAGTTCTGTGCAATCCAATACCTTCTTTCTGCTCATAGGGTACTAGACATGCATGTAGTACACTCATACACATGGAGGTAAAACACTCATGAGCATAGAACAAAATAAATACTCTCTTAATAAAAAAAGATATATTGGTTTGGATACTAACTGTCTCCCACTGGCCCATGTAGTGAATACTGGTTCTCTGTTAATGATGCTATTTGGAGGACATTCTGAAAAACCATCTAAGATGTAGTTTCAGGAAGTAGATTACTGAATACATGTCTAAAATGAATACATTTTGTCCCCAGTATCCTCTTTGCTCTCTATTTTTTTGTTCCCCATGAAGTGAACAGCTGTCTTATTCACATTCATAAAGTCTAATAATTTTGACCTAGATATATTTGTTCCAAGATCTGTGGCATTGTTTGAAATGAATATAGTCAAGAGCACCACAGTATGTGGCATGGGCCTTCAGACTTGAATACCTGAAACCACAGAGATCCTGATTTTGTTACTGATGATTATATTGAACAACTTTCTTATTTATAGTGACACTCTCATTCCAGGCCTCTGCTCAGGAGTGAGCTTGAAGGGAGATCTCAGATACAAACTCTTTTTCATTGCACCTCAGTAGCTCAATATTTATCCAGTTTGTTTCTTGTCTTCATTCTCTCAATCACCATGGGATGGGAATTCAATTTTAGAGTAAGACAAGATGACGATATCATTGTGGCTTCTTAGACTGAGGCTTAGCAATTACTAGATTATTTGCTTTCTCCTCTTCCTTCCCTACTGGTGGGTGTTATTTCCATTTTACTCAAGTATGCCTGGGCAACTCTCTAACTAAATGGTTTCATTAATGCAGGATTTAAGATAGAGAATAACATAACTTCACTATGGTAGTTTTATCTAATGAGTCACAATTGCGTGTTGCTCCAAGGGTATCTCAGAGTGAATATTCTCTATGCTGGATATTTATTATTAGAGTTACTAACTGTATTACTGAGACATAAGACCATCTTTCCCATAATGCTTCTTTTCTTTAATTTGGAGGCTTAATTAAATTATTCAAAGTTGGATCCCCTTTCTCTTTTGTTTGAAATACCAAATCATGAACATAACTGTAGCATTCTTCAACTGTTTACACCCTCTAACACTAACAAGATATGTCTTATATATGTAGATTAAATTACTTGTACCTGTATCTTTCAGAGAAAAGACAGTATGTGTTCTGCTAGTTTTCATTGCAACTAATTTCACTGCATTTAAAGTACTTAGAAAAGGTATCTTCAGTTAACTCAATGATATAATGGCCCAGTCTAGAGAAAAGACCATTGTGGTGCAGATCTGATAATTTGGATTTCAGTTTAAACACTGCCCAGAAGAAGGCATGATGGTTGTCTGTTTCAAGAATAAAATAATAAAGTGACTACAAGGTTTGATTGATGTTCTATTATGAGATAACATAATACTTGCAAAAGCACTTTGCAGATTTTAGTGTTGTAAAAATACGCCTTTCTGGTTCATTTCCAGGGACTTCTGGATATGGTTGATGAAAAAAGAACAGAATTAGTTTCAAAGAGAATTTTCTGATTTTATTTGTCTTCCTGAAATACACTATATGTAACAGTGCTTTCTAGGTTTAAAATGGTTGTTCCCTGTATAGGAAATAATGAAAATTAAAAAACTGGAAAGTCCATGTAAATATAATTTCATTGGTGCTTTTCTCAGGTCCCTGTTTCTGTATGGCTCGGGTAAAGGACTATGAATTTATTGTCTAATATTTTATTGTAATAAAGCAACAAATATCTTTCCTGGAACATTTAGAAAATGTGGTATCATCACTTTGTTTTTGGATAAAGAGGAGGCAGAAAAGTCTTCAGGGACTTAGATTGGTGGTCAAGAACCACAGCGATCCTTCCCTTCCCACAGGCTCCTCAGTTTATCAGCTCTCAACATGAGAGAGATCATTCTTTAAAAAGTCTTCAAAAATTGATTCCAAAAGGAGTGTAGTCAATAAATATTCTCCTTTCCTGTGGTTTATTAATTTATTTTTTTGACTGGAATATGAGAAGTAAGGTTGTAGAAGCACAGAGAAAGCATTGTATATGTACTGATTTTCAATTGAAAAATTTGTTTTTAACATGCAAAAATATTAGACAATAAGGGGATTTGTAAAAAATAGTGAAAGTTGTTCATAATTTTGCTTTTTAAAGTTAATATAATTTGATATCTGCTTCATGATTTTATCCATTTTTTTTTTGTTTAGTTAAAACTATGTCTATGGCTTAGAAAAAGTAGGATACTGTTTAATATGCCATTTGGTAAGACACTATCTTTCCATAGAAGACATTTGACATGTCTCCAAGCAAACTCTGCTGTGCATCATGATTTTTCATGGCTTTGGTTTATTTTCTTTTATGGGCAGACCATCATTTAATTTCCTAAACACTTTTATTGGGCATTTAAGTAGTTGCCAGTATTTCATTGTGATAACAAAACCTGGCTTTGGGCAATGTTATTTAGTCTATAATACAAGGGTAGGAGAGCTTGCTACACACAGTTTATTTAAAGAATGCATAAAATAAATCTTGAGGAAATAACAATAATTTATACTGGTACAATTTTATAATGTCATTTAGGTTTTCAAACATTTGATCACAATCACCTGGACTTTCATAATTTTTAATTTTTGTCTCTACATTTATGCATATGACAGCATCTTTCATATTACTTCAGTCTCTTTTTATTATACTTGTCCCAGGTTATTGGGTTCTGTTGTCAACAAATATGCATAGATGATTTTTCTGTGTTAGGCTTAGTGCTCCATGCTAGATGTAGTCTGTGCAACACTAGAGCTGGCATTCTTACATGAGACATTCTCAGAGCATCAAAGTAAAGAAAATGAGTAATGCTTAGAGAATGAGCTTAATGAGGGGTTTAGTTTCTACGAAAGTGTTCAATTAAGGCCTTTCTAGAGAGATGGCATTCAAACTCGGATGTGTGCAAGAAGAATAAAAATATGCAAGAAACACATGGGCAGAGAAAGAAAAGGAGCTGTAGCAATAATGTTGGTCGTGGCAGATGGCTAGATAGGACTGGAGTTAGGAAGTGGTAAACAGTGGGAGGTTCCTTGCTGACAACAAAGAGCTTGGGTTACAGTCACAGATGCCATCAACATCCTTTTAGTTCAGTGTAAGCTGGAGCTTCCATGAGTTCATGGACAAAATGATCTTTAAAACGTCTTTGTTGGTGTGCCTCTTACCCAAATAATCTTTAGCCATTATAGTGACTACGTTTTAATTTTAATGAAAATAATATTAATGAGTTTAGAGATTATCATGTGTATTTTTAAATATGGAAAAAAAATCAACCTTTGAATTTTTGAAGGGAAAAATCCCACTCACTGCTCATCTATGAATGGGGATTTTTTTTTTACTTACCCTTTTTGCTTTATATATTTTATATTTGCTATAAATCTTTTTTAAAAAGCTATTTCTATTTTACTTAATTTTATGTGGCCAGATTTAGACATTTTATTATATTAGATCTGTGAAGATGGATCAGTCAGTAAAGTTATGCAAGTATGAGGACCTAAGTTCAGATTCCTAGAAACCCATGGAAAACCCAAGCACCATAAGTCTGAAGCCCAGAATAAAGAAATATCAAATCCTGAAATTCATTGTCTTTCCTCTGTGGCTCATATTGGCATCACTTGGGCTCTAATGGTTTATGTTTGTGTCACTCTCCCAGTGCCATCACTTACAGCGCACAGAACTTGAATCATGAGTTGGTTCCCATCTATGCCTATAGCTTTGTGCAGAAAATGCACCATGCTCCCTATGTCTCTCATGTCCTGAAATATCCATCGCAAATTGACTTTCACCTTCTCAGCTTCATGGAATCTTAGGGTGTTCTTGAAGTTCAACCTTGCCTGGTCTCAGAAACCTTCTGAAATCTTGGTACAGATTTACTCCATAACTCCATAACTGTTACTCCATAACTTGCATTTATTCATGCTTGAAAACAACATGAAGGATGCACCTACATACTGTTGTTAGTATGTTTGACCTCAGTGATTGACAGTTGTATTTACCTCTTAATGACATGTGAGCTTAATTCAACATTCCTATAGGTGGTTGTTTGCAAAAAGGAACCCCTCAGCAATGTTCTCAGTTCAAGCTCTTTCTGCTCAAATGGACTTATATTTCAAGTTGGAGCATGGTGGGTACTATCTTCACCTTACAGCACATTGCTTATTGGCTTAGGGCAAAGAGGAGATTTTGTCTTTATTTAATGCAGGCATTAAATAACAATGACAGTAGCTGTCTCAGTGCCTGCCTCCTCTAAAGCTGTTAACCTTTTGATGCTCAGTTTCTCCTGAAACTATTTTTTCAATGTATTTCTGCTCTCCCTCACTGTAAATCTGAATAAGCACTCAGTGGCCTGGATATTATACTATCTTGAATTTTCTCTAATTGACAAGTTTTTCATTGAGTCTGACTTAAGTTTTCATGGCTTGCATAATACAATCTGATCTTTTCTCTTTTCTTTTCTTTTCTTTTCTTTTCTTTTCTTTTCTTTCTGCCAGAATTCTAATTGCCTCTGTCCCAGGTCCTAATAGCATTCTTGTTTCCTCTGAAAACCCATGGTCACAATCTTACAGTCCACGTCTCTATTACCATGCGGGGTTTCTGAATTCCTGCTAGAATGAACCACTACATTTGCTTATACACTCCCTCGCCCTTTCTGTCCACACCTTCAGATTCCTTAGCATTGCTTGTACAAATAAGTTCCAAAGGCCCATGAATAACATGGTCCAAGACACAGCAGTACATTACTTCTCAGAATAAATTCTCTGTATTAGGTATTTTTACACCGCTGTGCTAAATTTACTGACACAAGGAACGTAAAGGAAGAAGTATTGCTTTTAGTCCCAGGCATGCATGGATGCTATAATTCCTGTATATTGTTATATTACTACTAATTTTATTCATTTTACATATATGAGTGTTTACATGTATGAATGCCTATATATATCTTTGTGCACCATATGCATGCTTGGTGTCCTCAGTGGCCAGAAGACAGTATCAGATCCTCTAGAACTGGAATACAGATGTCTGTGAGCTGCAATGTGGGTGTTAGGAATCAAACTTGGGTCCTTTGAAAGAGCAATTAATGCCCCTGACTACTGAACCATCTGGCCAACACCTCATCCAGAAGCCCTGATACCTTCTTATGGCCTCTGTGACACCAAGGTTCATCTTCTGTCATCAGTTAAAGCTCTCTAGAGATTCTCTCACACTCAGTGGTATCTTTATAAATGACTCTAAATCCAGTCAAGTAGACAGTCCTACAGTGTTGTGGATAGCCCTGGGGTTGCTTGTATTTTAATGCTAATTCAGCTCTTCTGAAAGGGGCTGCGAATGAGTAATGAGTCATGTACTCAGGTGACTTCTTGTGAACCGTCCCCTAATGAAGAAGCCAATCACTGAGCAAGTAGGAGGGACTTTGGGGTTAGATCCTAAAAAGAGGAAAAGAAAAGAGAGAGAAAGAGAGAGAGAGAGAGAGAGAGAGAGAGAGAGAGAGAGAGAGAGAGAGAGATATTGATTCCCCTCATACCCCCACTGAGATATAGTGAGAACAAAATGTAGCTACCAGTGTCTCCTTGGTTCTATGGCAGATCTGCCAAGATTTACCACCGGAGGATTTGGATTTAAAATAGATACAAGATTAGGATTCTAGTTGTTGCGCCTAGAGATTGACTTAACTCTGAACTAAGTTGTTTCTGAACTAAGTTTGTGTGGTGTTTTCCTTCCCTCACTTCCCTCACTTCCAACACTGCAATGTGCAACTAACTATTGCATAATTATTCTGCCCCATGTACCTTTGAAGAGCAATATTTAGACCATTTTCAAGTTTTATAAGCATATTCATCTTAAAATTACCCTTACATCAAAGTGGGTTGAGTTTACAGCAAAATCACGTCTGTGTTTTTTCCCTGTTATTTAATCATTTAAATTTTTCTTTGTTGATTAAAATACATACTCAAGGACACATGTCTTTTAGGCTATTGAGAAACTAATTGTGGTTTATTTTGAGTCTCCAAATATGTAAGACTATTTTTATCCCTCTCATTCCTAATAACATATTGCATTTTGAAGAACATTAAAAATTTGAAAGAATTCTCAACAATAAATTTCACATTTAAAGTTAACATATTTTTGATGGTTTGTAATCTCTACAATTTTCTTCTGTGTGCCATTAAATTTTTAATATAAATTTTAGGTGTCCTTGGCTCTATCATCTTATATTAATGTGAAATATGCCCACCTTACATGAATTTAAAATTGTAAATATATCTTTCATTTATTTTTTCTAGTTATTATTTAGTATACCTATATAACTGCTTACTGTTTCATATGGCTTGAGTATGTACTCCGAACAATTTTGATAGTCCATATTTATTTGTTAATAAAACTGAAAAAAGTACTTTGAAAATTTACATTTATTTAACAGTGATGCAAGCAATGCTATAACTTTAGATGCTAAATAGCACAATCCTGAGTTGTTTTCAAATCCTTTATAGAAATAATTAAAGTCAAGGTTCTCTGATATCCTTTCTGATTTCAAGGTTGTTGCCTGTCCTTTCTCTTTTTGACTGCATCCTTTGAGTTGGTCAGAAACAGCTACATCTGATTTGCTTACCACTGAACACTTGTAAGAATTCATGGTGTCCAGCATCGTGAAGACATTCAGTTTGTGAGTAGGGAATGATTAAGTGGAGTGGAGTGACTCAGGGATATGTTAAGAGTTTGTTATACAAAATGATGTCTACAGGGAATAATTCCTTAGTTAAAGTGTTACTACTTTTATTACAGATCAATGAATGTGTCTTATACTCAATGACTCTTCAAAATGTTGCCACACATAGTTCCATATCTTCTCTGTGTAGGCTGTCACAGGAGCAGATGAGGCAACAGGAAGGAAAGGTGGACATGCTACAATTCAGCATTTCCTAACATATTGATTGTACTTAGTTTTTTATTTGTTTACACCCAAAAGAGATAGAGGAAAATTCAACAAAAGCTTTAAAGTGATATTTTTGGTTAGTGTATTATTTGATTTACATACACAGTGACACATATCTTCGGTGTTCCTGAAGGAAGTAGGCTTCCAGTTTTGAATACAACTAGTTTATACACTTGTGATGTATATACTAAGGACTTTTTAAGTGAATGCAAATTTAAGTTAATGTATGCCTTATACAGAACATTTTTAATAGTTAATACATACATTTAGCATTTACAGGGTTAAAATTTGATAATTTGGCTGTTATCTAAGAATATTCTAAGGATTATAAGATTCCAAAGGACAAGATGAAAAGTGGACGTAGAACAATATGATTTTCTAGAAAATTAGCTGCCTTCCTTCTCCATCTCTAGTACAGCATGGCTGAGAAACATGGTCGTGACACCGTATAATTTTTGCAGTGTCCACCAGATGGCAGATCTAAAGTCTGGGATAATTTATTTCCTAGAACCTTGCAAATGTGCCCAAATAAGCCTGATTTTACACAAGTGACAGACCAAGTATGCAGCAATAGATAATTAGTATTTAAACAATTAAGTTTATTATAAAAACTTGCAAATAAAAAACCATTACATATAGAAATTACTTGACTGTAAGTCTATGTGTCTCCATAAAATTTTATGTATCTACTATAGCCATTAAGAAGCCAGGGTACTTCATATTAGATTTTAAGCTTTCAAAATCAAACATATTTTAATGCATTTATCTACCACCCAAAATTAGCATGTTTTAAAAACTGACTCATTACTCTCTGTCTTTTATTAGAATTCATGTCATAATTAGCTTTTAAAGATAACAATTAGTTTCATATCACATTCTTTTGGTTGTTAAATCTACAACAACCAGAACCTAGCTAATGCTTCTCACTTTCCCTCAGTTATCTCTAAGTAGATGTCTTTACATATGTGCAAGTCATGAATAGAGTTAGGATGTGCATTCCAGTCCTACAGTGTCTGGACAAGCCACTCCTTTGCTAATGTACTTGTCAATCTATAAATCAACCATTTTATATAAAGTTAGGAAAGGAGAGAATGGAAAAATGGCAGAAGTGTGACAACCAGAAAGGTTCTGCTTCTCTCTTGAGCTGAGCCAAAATAACTTGATGAAGTGAGGGATTGTAACAAAGATCTTACAGTAATCAAGAGAAACCTCAGAAATATTGGACAATGGAACAGGTGCCTTAGCATTGAGTACTTAGCAGTTAATCAAGAAAAAAAAAACTCTCACTTACTGGGGCTGGGGGTGGGGTAGAAGAGAGTGCAGTTCACCTCTACATGAGCACAGTTTGGTACCTTCCAAACACACTGTCTAAGCTGACAAGACACCTTGGTTCAGTACTATGAAGAGACATTTCAGAAGTTTTATGTGTGTTCTGGTATTCAAAAGGTAAGTCATCTTAGGAGGTTGTGTCTGCACATACTGTTGGGGAAATTGGCCCCTGTCTTTCTTTATCACTAAGATACCATGACCTTTGTTCTATATTGGCCACTGGCTCAGAGACTGAGACTAGGGTAGTGACTGGTTCAGAGCTGCAGAGAGCTTTATGGGGTGAGAAATATGGTGGTCTGTGACTTGGAGGAAGGCAGAAAGAAACGCCATTTAAAATCAATTGCCTGTAAGTTTTACTATTAGGTCTTGTGCAAGGGAGCAAACACGATTCCATGCAGGATCAAATTGTACAGACTCTAGAGTCACTGGTATATAGAAACTGCTACTCATTCTCCCAACACAGAGCTATGTGACCCTATGGTTTTCTTTTTTCAGGAAGTGCTACCTAGGGCAACTTCCAGCATTGGTCTAGCTCTTCCTGCATACTGCTAGATCTTTGTTCAATGAGTAACACTTTCCACAGGCATAGGAACAGTGTTTCCCTGCCCACTGAGTGTGCTGTTCCCCCCAAGTGCTCTAGGAAGGACCATTTTAGTAAGTTCTACATGTGAAATAGCAAATTACAGTTGAATGAGCAAATTAGACACATGGAACTCCACAAAGCCTCAACTATTATTCACTCCTG
This sequence comes from Arvicanthis niloticus, assembly GCF_011762505.2. NCBI lineage: Eukaryota > Metazoa > Chordata > Mammalia > Rodentia > Muridae > Arvicanthis > Arvicanthis niloticus. Next base: position 91,887,889 of record NC_047660.1, on the reverse strand, counting down.
CAAAGCCCCAGGTGAGCAGGCTCCATGGCACTGAGAAGTGGGGCATGAAGTGTAGTAGCTATATTTCGTTGCTCCAGTTTTTTTCTATTGTCATTTGCCTTTTTATTTCTCCTCTTTTTGTTATTTAACTTTTTCTCGCTTTTTAACATATTTCCAAGGTTTTTTTTGTTGTTATTTAAAAATATTTTTCTCTCTTATTATTACTGCCATCATATTTTTGCCATGTTATTTTTTTATTTTTTATTTTTTATTTTTTTATTTTTTGAGACAGGGTTTCTCTGTGTAGCCATGGCTGTCCTGGACCTCACTCTGTAGACCAGGCTGGCCTCGAACTCAGAAATCTACCTGCGTCTGCCTCCCAAGTGCTGGGGTTAAAGGTGTGTACCCCCACTGCCTGGTCATGTTACTGTTTTTAAATTAGAATGTTTATTTATTATTTTATTGTACAAGGTTCTGAGTTTCACAAAGACTTTCTCTTATAAGACATAATGTACTTTGAGCACAGCCCACACTATGTTCTCCACCCTTCCTGTCATTATACCCATGTCCCTTTAGTCCCTTTCATTCCCATAGAAAATTTTGCTTCTACTTTCATAAGATGAAAATTCTTGATTTTTTTTTAAAGACTGGTTTACATCTCAAATGATATTCCACTTCCTGAGTGTTTGCCTGCATGCACAGATTTGCACTACATGCTACAAGAGTGCTAGTAGAGTCCGTAAGAGATGCCCCTGGAACTGGAGTTACAGGCAGCTGTGAGTTATCATGTGAGAACTTGGAATGGAGCCCAGGTTTTCTGTAAGGGCAGTGGGTGCTTTTAAGCAGTAGAGTCATCTTTTTACCCCCCAACTTCTATTATTCTATGTGTCTATATATATTGTTCAGAAGTGTGATAATATATAATATTTATATTTTTGGGAATACCTAATTATATAATTGATAATTTTCAGTTATGTCCATGTCATTAAAAATGACAAATTTTAATTTATTTTGCTTGAATATAATACCATTTTTCATATAAACCCAAGTATATATGTCAAATTTTATTTACCCATTTTTCTGCTGTTGGACACCTAGAATGGCTCCTCAACTTAGCCATTGTAAATAGCACTTCAATAAAAACTAAAGTTCAAGTACCCTTGTACTGTATTGATTTAGGGTTCCCATAGCTGATAAACACTTTCAGTAAAGTGTCTAGGTACAAGATTAACTCACAAAAATCTGTAGTCTTCCTATATACAAATAAGAAGAGGAGTGAAAAAATAAATCAGGGAAATAGTACCTTTCAAAATAGTTTCAAATAATATAAAATATCTTGGGGTAACTCTAAAGAAGCAAGTATAAAACACGCATAAAACAAAAATATCAAGTCTGTGAAAAATTTCCAGGAAGATGTCAGAGAATGGAAAGACCTCCTGTGCTCATGAATCAGTCAGACTAACATAGTAAAAATGGTGATCCCACTAAAAGCAATCTACAGATTCAATGGAATCCCCATCAAAGTGTCAACACACTTATTACAGACTTTGAAAGGATAATTCTCAACTTGATATGAAAATGAATACAAAACAAGTTAGCTAAAACAATTCTGATCAATAAAGGAACTGCTGGAGATCTTCTCAGTCCTGATTTCAGGTCACACTATAGGAAACAAGCAGAAAAACAAACACAAAGAAACACAATTTCACATAATATTGGCATAAAAACAAACACATTGGTAATGGAATGGAACTGAAGACCTAGACATAAATCCATATACCTGTGACTATCTAACTTTTGATAAAGAGGCTAAAAATACATAATGGAAAAAGAAAAGAATCTTCAACAAATGTTTTGGTCAAACTGGATGTCTACTTGTTGAGGAATTTAAATAGATCCATGCTTACCACCTTGCACAATACTCAACTCCAAATGGATTAAAGACCACAACATAAAACCAGATACATCTGATAGAAGAGAAAGTGGGGATCTGCCTTGAACTCATTGACACAGGAGAAGTTGTCCTGAATAGAATGCTAGTAACATAGGCACTAAATCAGAATTTAATAAATGGGGCCTCATGGAACTGAGACACTTCTGGAAGGCAAAGAACATCATCATTCAGACACAGTGGCAGCCTACAGAATTGGGAAAGATTTTTACTAACTCTACATTTGATAGAAGACTAATATGCAAAAAATACAAACAACTCAAGAAACAAACCAAACCAATCAACCAACCAACCAACCAAACAAACAAACAAAACATATAATTGAAAAATGGAGTTCAGATCTAAAAAGACAATTCTGAATAGAGGAGAGTCAAACACTTAAAGAATCCTTAGCCATCAGGGAAATGCATATCAAAACCACTTTGAAATTCCATGTAATACCTCTCAAAATGGTTAAGATCAATGATACAAATGACAGCTCACATAGGCTAGGATATGGAATAAGGGAAACACTATTCCATTGTTTGTGAGAGTGCAAACTTGCACAGTCACAATGGAAATTAATATGACTGTTTCTCAGAGAGCTAAGTGTGGTGTGAGTGTGTGTGTGTGCGTGCGCGTGAGCGTGTGTATATGTGCGTCCTTGTGTGTGTATGTGTGTGTGTGTGTGTGTGTGTGTATGCTCCCATGTGCGTGGACAGACATTATCTCTGTTCTATTTGTAATCAACAGAAGATAGAAACAACCTAGAGCCCCTTAAGGGAAGTACTGAAAAAGAAAATGTGGGACATTTGCACAATGGAATATTAACTAACCATTTACAAATCATATCATAAAATATGTAGGCAAATGGGTGGAACTGTAAAAAATCACCCTGAGTTAGGTAACTCACATCTAGAAAGATATATGATATGTATTCACTTACATATGGATGGTACTCATTAAATAAATGATAATCAACCTACAACTGGTAGACTCAGGGAGAGAGTATAGCAGAAGGCACTAGGGGGAAGCATGGATCTGCTGGGAGAGGGAAATCAAATACATTTTATGGGTGGAGTGGAGCAGGTCAGGACATGAATCAGAGAGAGGATCAGGTAGAGACTGAGAAGGGAGATAGAATTGAAGGAAGGAATGCAGTGAAAGACAGCTAGAATTGAGGGGGGTATATGAAGGATGGATGGAAACCTAGTGCAGTGGCCAAAGGGGTCTCATGTAAATCTCCAAACAACCCAGGCTCTTGTGAAGACAATGAGTTGGTCTTTGCAAACTGAATCCAGGGTACCATTGCCAAGAACAGCACTTAGACTTCTTATTGAACATAGAGAAGTCAAGCCACAAGGAATTTTCATGTGTTCTAGTGTCTTTGGTGCAAGAATATAGTCTTCAGTAAACCAAAAAAAGATACAGAATTGCCAACTCAGCCACAATATATTTGACCAACAGTATGTTGCCTTGCAGGATATGCTAGGGCAATGGTGTCATAGAACTTGTGGGAACATTCAGCCAATATCTGATTAACTTAAAGCCTACTGCATGAGAAGGAAATCATACCTGTTAACTGTTTGGGTAGCCAAGAACCAAAGACTGAATAGCCCAGCAACCTATGGTGTAATCAAATACTACTAATCTCAAAACAAAAACAAAAACAGAAAACAATGCAGTAATAAAATTATTACTAAAGATTGCTATTCTCATACATCAACTCTTTATTTGGCCATCATCAGAGAGGCTTGGTCCTGTAGGACATGGAAACAAATGCAGAGACCCACAGCCAGACATTACTCAAAGAAGTGGGGGGGGGGGTAGGGAGGGAGGGAGAGTCCTTGAAACAGACAGCTCTAATTGGGAGGTGCCCATATAATCCCTCCCCTAAGAGCTCAGGGAATACTGTGAAAGAAGAGGTTAAAAGAGTCTAAGAGGCAGCAGAGGGGATGGAGGACACCAGAAAAAAAGAGGTCTCCTTAATCAACTGAGCAGAGTCAGGTGAACTCCCAGGCACTGAAGCAGCAAGTACAGGGTAGAAGTGGGTCTGCACCAGTAACTTTGAGTACGTATAGCCTTCAGTTTAACATTTTTATGGAACTCCTGAGGATGTGAGTAGGTGGGTTTCTGATTCTTGTCCCTGTTCTTGGGGTTCTTTTCTTTCTGTTGGGCTGCCTTGTCGAGCTTTGATATGATGGTGTTTGTCTTATTACATTTTATTTTGTTAGGTTTGAATACTAACAAACCAGATCTCTGAATGGATCTAAAGGGGACGGAAGATGGGAAGGGACTTGGGGAAGTAGAGGGAGGAGAACTCTAATCAAGATATATTGTATGAGAAAAGAATCTATTTTAATAAAAAAACTAAAAAGTGAACAAAAATAACTAGTATTTAAAGATTTTTTTCACTGAATACTAAAGATGTGCCCATTGTGTTCCATTTGATATTTATAGCAATATTACTATTTATGTAGCCTAACGAGATTAGAGATTAATCTAATCTCTAATTAGAAAGTGATAATAATGGAATGCATGTGTGCCTATGTGCTGGAACATACATATGCTCTCTCTCTTTCTCTTTCTCTTTCTCTTTCTCTTTCTCTTTCTCTTTCTCTTTCTCTTTCTCTGTCTCTGTCTCTGTCTTTCTCTCCCTCTCTCTCTCTCTCTCTCTCTCTCTCTCTCTCTCTCTCTCTCTCTTTCTCTCTCTCTTACATACACACACAGAAACACACATGAGTCATGTACACAGGCATGTAAACATATGTGCTTGAAGTGCTGAAGACTGAGCATGGATTTGTTTGGAGCTATGGCTTCTAAAGAAGAGATTAAAATATTCTTGTGTGTTATTCTATCTTCTCCAACCAACTAAAATACATAGCTTATATAAGTATTTCTTGATTGTATTCCACTTTTTATAATAGATTCTAGCAAAACAACTTATTCCCAATATTATACCCTCTACCACCACCCAAAAACCATGAAGGGAAAATAGACAAGCAAGCTATGAATATTTTGTCAGACAACCACAGCTCTATACCAAATCACTTTATTCCGTGCTTAGCATCTTTCTGCACCAAATTTGCCCAAACTTTGTTCTCTGGAATTGTTGCCTGAATTGACTGCTGTTTCTGGCCTTTGAGAGTCTCAGTTGACTTGTTTAGGGCACATAATCTAGATCTTGTTGTGTTCAGCTACTGTATGTAAAATACCTTACTTTTGCAGGTCTTTGAACTATGATTTCTGGGTCTGAGACACTTTAGTCCATAGTCTTTGCTGTGAAAGTCAGACATGTTATTTTCTGGTTAAAGACTCCAAAAGACATGCCTAATGTCTCTAGGATGTTTATAATAAATATAAGATCAACTGAATAAGTGATCATTATATATTTTTAAAAAATAACCATTCTATTGGATGTTGATTTCAAAGTCTCAAGCTGACATTTTTCAAATCGTCCTTTTGTAGCATCACATTTTTAAATTTGTGTCAGAAATTTGATATTTAGCCTAAGCAACAAGTTTTTCAATATCAAATTTGGTGACATCATGGATGATCAAGATGGAAACTGCTGTGTAGTAATTTTTAAAGACCAATAGCTGTGTGGGATAAATATATTGGTCTACTTCTCCTACTATGGCCAAAATATTTACTCTGCATAAAATTTTTAAAAATCAGATCCATTTCAAGATACAAATTTGAAAGTGCTCTGTATAGGCAATTCAGGCTTCTTCCTGAAGCAGTTGACTTCTTCCCAGACTGGTTGCTGTTCTCTGAGCTTCTCCTAGACATCCAGCAAGGCTGTCCCTGAGTTCTCCATGCTGATATTGAAATATGCAAAGCTTGAGTTTCGTATAGTGCAGTTTTAGGAAAAATTTGTAATACAGTAATAACAAAAATTTCTAGTTGTTACACAAAGTGGGTAACAGTACAGCTGTGTTTCCTATAGCCTTGCCATCATTAACAAGCCAGAAACAGAAGGAGGTGTAAAAGTGGAGACATGATACTTAAAGTGTCAGAAGTATGTGTGCATATAAGATTTGGTTCAAACTCATTACTTTCTAGATTGAAAAATATTAATTCTTCAGCTTTAAACCTTTGGATCTTCATTTTCATTTCTTTGTCCTGAATAGATTCTTGTCACAAAAACTAGTCCCAGATCAAACCACACAGAAGGAGTTAGAGGAAGATTTGGTTCCTGGAAACAATAGCCGTATATGTGTGCTTTGTACCTGTGTGCATCTTATTTGGAGTTCAGAATAAGAACAGGGTGACTTTGTTCTTAAGCTCCAAACTACTTACTTAGACCCTAGGGGACCTGAAAATAAGACTTTGTGTGAATTTTTTTGTCTTTATTTCTTGCCTCTATTTAAGTATGGAAAATGATTTTTCTTGACATATATTGCAGAGTTTGTTGATTATGGCTTATTGGAAAGAGCAAAGCAAAGCAAAACAAAGAGAAACAAAGCAAAACAAATATAAAAGAAATAAAAGCAAAACCAAGCCACATACGACTGATATATAATAGAACTAAGAAGTCAGCAAAAGAGCTACCAAATTTTGAGGTCCAGTGTTGCTTTCTGAGTTGAACGCTGGTGCTGCTCTTTAGGAAGTAAGTTTTCAGAACTTATTCTCTTTCCTTTTCGTGCACTCAGCTCAGCAAACTAGCCTCTTCTGACTTTGTTTAATAATCCTTTAAGAGATCAGCATAAGGCTGAGGGTAATATTAACTACAGGATGTGGACAGTGTAATGAAACTCTCACATGAATGGGGAAATTGGAGTCTAATACAATTCCCTATTTTCAGAGTTGCTGAATCATCACAAGGCAGGGACTTTGGATTTTCTGTTTTTGGGGAGGGCTGCAGTTGGAGTATAGTTTGGCATTCAGAGACATGAGTAACTATCATAGCCAGATATTCTGGTATAAGGAATGTGTTTAAGTAGGACAGACACGAGCTTCTTATCTCTCACACATCAGAGTAGGTCAAGTTTCTATGTAAAGAATGTTTTTTTTCTAATAAAACCATTGTTCAGTAAAACTTTAGCTTGTGCCAATAACTAAGTTTCTGTAATTCTGTATTTGATATCTGTATTTCTGAAGGGGGTTACATACTTAAATGCAGAACCAGGATAAATTAGGAATTTTAAAATGAGAAGGGGCAATAAAATCTGCATTTTCAGTGCCTCTCTCATATCTCATAATATGTTCTTGGGCATTTATACAAATGATCCAATTAATCCTGCACAGCCCCATGAATGACATGTAGTTTGTATAGTTAATATCATTTCATAAATATGGGAACCAAGAGAAGACTGTCACTCTAGAGATAAGTCATCATGTCTAAATCTAGGAAGAATCCAGATTATAGCCTCTGTTTTAGTTTTTATTCCACATTGCATTTTGACCCCTCTCTAGGCTGCCACTGATAAACTTTCCATCAAATAAAAATCAATAGACTGCACTGCCATCTAGAGACAAGTGATTAGTCTCAGGATCATCATCCTGTGTGTTTTATAATAGCCCATGATAATGGCAATCAGACGGGGATGAACTTGAGTCAATAAGTATTATTGAGAATGTATTAACCTGCTGGCTGGATGCAAGAGCCCATCAGCTTTTACTTTCTAATAGATCAGAGTGAAACTGCTTTTATCCCCTGGAGACTTGCTGTGAACTCTCTAGCCCCATCTAACTTGCAGTCTTGATTACAAGAGCATGACTTCAAGACCTACCTCACAGGCTTTTTGTCTGACTTCCTGCACAATGCCTTGCTTGTCTGTATTAAAAGTATTTAATTCTGGTCTGGGAAGATGGCTCAGTCTACAAAGCATTTGCTATGCAAGCATGAGGGCCAGGGTTTGGATACCCATCACTAAGGTGAAAAATCCCAATGTATGTGACTGGCCACCTGTAATCCCAAATCTGGGGAGGCAAAGTCAGAGGTTCCTTGAGGCAAACTAGCTAGCCAGAATAGCCAAGTCTATGTTGTGGGTTCAGTGAGTGATTCTGTCACAGTAAATAATATTGAGCATGACTGAGGAAAACACCCAACATCAGCTGCTGGTCTCTAGGCACAGGTGCACCTCATAAATCTGTGCCTACTCATATGCCAACATGTAACAAACATATACAACACATATATACACACAATGAATTTCCAAAGATGAAATCCTTTTATGCTTTTTTCTTTATTAGCTTTCTACTATAACAAAATTTCCTAACTTGTATGCTATATAGTTAATTAGGATAGTCCATTACAGATATAGATTTAATATTTAGGCCTTAATCAACCTTTGGAGATGAATCAGAGAGTAACAACTATTGACTTTGTCTTCTGAGTCATCCATGTTCCTAAAAATATTTTACATGTAAAAGTCTAATTTTCCATTACTTCTTCACTGACACATGTATATAAATCTCTCCTGTCTGTAAAATAAGAGGTCCTTGTTTCTGTAGTACACAGTTCAAATGACCACAAATGGTGATGATAGTAGATAGAAATTAGTTAATGGACATTGGTGTAGTGTGAAATTTCTTATAAATAATACTTTACAGATTTTTTTGCATTGTATTTTGTGGAAGACATTATCTGAAAAGAAAATAGTTATTCCATTGTGTTAAGTACTAGATATAAACCAGCATACACCTGCTTAGCCAGTATATAAATAGCATTATAAAGATTAAACAGCCTATATCTAGGAATATGTTTGTGTGTGTGTGTGTGTGTGTGTGTGTGTGTGTGTGTATAAATACACTCATGTGCATTTTAAAGCAATTAATATAAAAAGAGGCCATAAATTTTAAAAGAGCAAGGAGTAGTACATGAGAGGGTTTGGAGAAAGAAATGAATAGAAGAAATTATATAATTGTAGTATTGTCTCAAAAATAAAAGTTTACTATAAACCATCAATCAGTGTGTCACAATTTAGAGATATTGTCATGTATATCATAAATTAGATTAAAAAATTAAATAAAAATATGATTAGAGTCTGAAAGCAAACCTTTCTCTTTTGGAGAAGTCTTACCCTTCTGTGAATAATTATCCACTGGATAATAGACATTTTTCTCCTGTTGGGTATCTTCATTATGAGAATGGCTGCCATTAACTATATGTGGCTAGGGAATCCTTAAACTGTAGCTAGTGAGAGTGAGACAATGCATTTTAATATTACTTTAACTTTAATTGATTTAAGCTTGAATAGTTCAGGAGTCTGGGAACTAGCTCAGTGGCAGAGAACTTGCCTAGCCAATGCAATTCTCTGAGCTCTATCCTCCAACATTGCAAAATATAAAGGTACATAAAGAGAGTTGAGAAATAGACCTATTCAAACTTAATCAGAAATGACTATTGAACAACACAGATCTAGAGGAAGTAAAGTTTCACTAAGAATACATAGCCTGGAAAGAGGACGTTGTCTTTGATCTAAACTTAAAGCACCCATTATACACGAAGGCATTTTCTTAACTTAATCCACTTACAAAGGTGTTAATGATATGTTTTCTCCATGGTATCTTTTATATCCTTTCTTCTTTAAACCCATTTTCGTGGTTTATTGAATATTTGCTAGCATCCTCTTGTCCATGTTTCTTGGGCTGGCTCTACTGGTGTGGTCTGAGACATTACTTCAGTGGATTCAGGTGCCTTTTACCCTGACTGCCTTTCTCTAGACCCTCTGATGACTTACTCTGCCCAGCCTACCCAACTTACACTGTTATTACCATGAGGTCTTCACATCCTTCCAATCTTCCAAAATTCATCTTGTAACTATTAAATTGTTGTCATGAGATGTGAATTGCATTTTCAACCTATTACACTTTTCCAAGCACTCTCTGGGGACTAATTTAAAAGGAGAATCATCTCCCAATCTCATCTTAAACAATTGTTTAAGAGCAATATGTTCTTTTAATCAGCTGATAAAGTCTGTCCTGAAAGATGCTTCTCTGTTTAATATGAGATAAAATAATCCTGCTGGGTTGTTCCTCACATCTCTGAAGTACAATGGAACTTAATATGCAAGGATTGTTTAAGAAAGCCTTGAGAAAAGTTGGATTGTAACTCTTAAGTTCCAGCAGGGGAGCTGCTCAGGCTGTGAAGGAAGTCTCTTCAGTTTGCTGCCTTTCCAAAGAATGCTTTAGGCTAAAAGCCAACTGTGCTGGAGGAAATTTTAGGACCCTTTCCACACGAGGTAAATTATAGAGATGTTTAATTATGCTGCATTTGGTTTTGTAGAGTTACATGGCCACTGGACACCCAGCTCCTTTTTATCGCTGCTGCACATTAATCACACACACAAAAAAACACACCCTCAGAAAGTCATCTGGCAACTTCACATGTAGCCAAACAGATCATGGCTTCTATATTCAACATTGGGCTTTGTATTGCCTTATTTTCTCATTACTCTGACCAAATACATAACAAGAAGCAAATAAAAGATAGAAGAGTTCATTTCAGCTCACACTCCACCTTGCACAGCCTATTTTGGCAGGGATGCCATGATGGCAAGAGCATGTAGCAGCTGGTCACATCACGTTCTCAATCAGAAAGTAGGAGATGATTGCTGGTACTCAGCTCACTTTCTTCTTTTTATTCAACCTGGGATAGCAACCTATGGAATGGTGCAACGCACATGTAGGAGAGTCTTCCTATCTTAATTTACTAAATCTAGAAAATTCCTTATAGTCATGCAGAGGTTTGTTTCCATGGTGATTCTCGAGTCCATAAGTTGACAATAAGTATAACCATCACAGTCCTAGTCATGTGAATTAGGTCACTGATAGAAAATAGAATCTCAGCAAAAATATTACAAAATATTTTTTAACAACAAATGATTTACTGAACAGGTTAATGTCTCAGAGTTTCATGTTTAGATAAAACAATAAAAATATCAACATATTATAGAGTAAAAAATATTAATTTAATGATCAAGGTAAATTAAAAATAAATGGAGAAAGAAATTAATCAAAAAAATAACAAAAACAGTAGAACTGAAAAAGAAAACTGATGCTTTAAATTTTCAGGTGTGCTTCTGAATTCCATCTGTTGTGCTGTTATCTCAATTGAACTATACGGGACACCCAGTATATATATTTGGAACATGGAATATTTAACACTTTTTCCTGCTGTCCTATTCTTTTACTTTATCAAAGTTTACAAGAAAATTTAAAGTATAGTTCAACATGGAATCTGAAATATAAAATGTTCATACTCTGTAGCATTACATTACAATCCATTGGTCTAAAAATTAAAAAAAGAATTGATTCTTTAAATAAACCAATAACAGAAGGTCATGCTTAATTTAAATAATATTAAGAATTCAGAATCATTCGTAATTGAAAATAAAATGACATTTAATGTCTACAACAATTATGTTTTATTCTTGTAATGAAATAAATAACAATTCCAGAATATATAAATTACCATCATTGATTAAAATGGAAAGCATAAACCCAACAGTCTGTAAACTGTAAAGGAATTTGAAAATATTCCAATCAATGATAATTTGGCCCAAGATGTTTTGAAAAAGAATTTCTATAAAATTAGTGTAGCAAATAATTTTCATGGTATTTAACAATTCCTGGGTTTCACAAAGTTTGTTTGTTTATTTATTATTTATTTATTCTTTGTGTATCACATCTTCTCTTAAACAAGATGTGAAGGGTCACGAGCTTCTCAGAAACATCCACAAGGCAGGGCTGCCTATGTCTGAGAGCACATGTTTCAGCCAATCAGTCCCAAGCAAATGTTTCTTCTTGTTTGAGTATAGCAAATATCCTTTATTTTTTTTCCAGTGAAGAAGAGAATGGAAACATCCCAGAAATGTTGTAGATATAAATTATCATTCTAGTGTTGTCCAAAATTTGACTAAAATACATGTGAGTAGAACACATTTCAAATGATGTTTGACAAAGGCAATAATAAATATACATGAGTCAACCTTCAAAATAATGTATATCATATACAAATAATTTAGCTACATTAAAATCTGACAGAAACTGCAAAGAATTTATAACCATTTTTGAAAGATGGGATGCATGTCTAAAATAATAAACACTCATCAAGTAGCAGTAAATACCATTTGTAGAATTGAAACATGAAAGCAGTAGTGAGGTTGAGTCTTCAGTATCAATATCCATCCTGTTATTACTGGTACATAACACTCCATCAAAGATTGCCTGTGTTAGTAAAGAAACATTTGCAGTTTCTCTTCAAAAGGGAGAGCAGATTTTGCTCATTTGGATTTCATGATATCTCAGCGTCATGGGGAAAATTGTGTATTAGTTTGTTCAGGCAACTCAAATGAAATGCTGTAGGTGGTTGTGTTATCAACAAGTGATATTTACCTGTAAATGTTTTGCACAGACATCTGAGATCAGGCTACTGGGATAGTTATATTTTGGAAAGGATCTTCTGCTAGATGAGAAACTGTTGAATTCTCTTCACATCCTCACTTGACAGGATGGAGCTACAACTGGCCTATTTTTATAAGGAAACTCTGTTAGTGACAGCTCTACCCTTCTCATTGAATTAATTCTCCAACGTGCTATATCCAAATGCTATCTCCATGGAAGTTAGAAGTCCACTGTATGAATTTAGGAAAGCTGTGAATATGTAGTTCACAATACTGTGAAGGGCTGTGAGTCTTTCAGATGCTTGGATGCATCCATAGCAAGACCTAAGCTGGAAAGGCTGAAAGGATGGACTTGCTTCAGATTCTCTACACATAAACCTCCAGATGGGTCTGCATTTCTAGCAGGAGAATGGTTGTAAGAATGGGAGTTCAAAGATACAACTTTTAGAGACAGAAGTTGCAGATGACATACTTCAGAAGATGTATACTACCTAATCTGTCAAATCCATTGTCCTATAAGTCCACTAATGAGGCTTTGACCAATCCTCACTAATAATAGCTGATGTGCAATAAAAACTAGAATCATTAAATATAACAAAGTGGATAAATATGTTAACTATAGTATATCATGGACAATGAAGGTATAAACAGGATATTTTTCCATATGAAAATATTTATTAAAATACATAGTTGTGAAGTATTTTTCTCTAATTTTCAAGTTATGATATCAAACATTAGAGTATAAATTTTTCATGCTTTATTTTGATTTGGAATAACATTTATAATTTAGATATGCTGGGTTCACTGTGATATTTTGACACATTCATTTAATACTTACTGAAGAGTAATTAGTATTCACTCACTTCTACATTTTTTTATGTTTGGATTCCTCATGCTTCTCTCTACAAAATCTTTGTAAAATGTATAATGTTCATGTAAACTATAGTCATCTAGTCACCTGTCTGTGCTGAGAGTCACCATTAATTATTCCTTCTAACTAACCCTGACTTACCTGTTTTTTTCTAGCCCCCTCTTTCTACATCCTTCCTCTCTTCTTTTCTCAACCTCTCATAATCACTATATCACATTCAGATCAATGATATTTAGCTCCCACCTGTGAGACAGAACATTTACTATTTCTGTCCGCATTCAACTCCTTTTATTTATCTTAGTCCTTCCGTGAGTTTTACACTCATGTGTGGTTTAGTGATGGCAATTATCTTTCATTTCTTTGTGTGGTATCCTTTTACACATCTCAGGTAGTGCATATCTGTAAGTGATGCATTTCTTCAGCTTTTTCTCATCTTGAAGAGTTTTTGTTTTCTCCTCTTTTCTGAAGAATAGCTTTTCTGGATATCCATTTTTTGTTATTGCTAATTATTTTCTCCCTGTCATGTGTTATTCTGCTTCCTTCTGTCCTCCAAGGTTTCTACCGATAAGCTTGTTCCCAGTCTACTGAAAGGAGCCATAAATGTGGTTGGTGTATTTATCTCACAGTGTTTTCAATTTCCCCCTTCTTGTATTTTTAGTTTTAATGTAATATACCATGGGTGAAGACTTACTTTTGCTGTATCTATTTAAGGACTTAGCGACCTCCTGGACATGGTTTTCCACTTTTTTTCTCTAAATTAGAGAAATTTTTTTATCTGAAGTTTTTTTTTTTTTTTTTTTTTTGTGATGTTTTCTATGCTCTTTTTTTTTTTTTTCCGGCCTTCTAGTTATAAAATATGAACCTCCTTTATTGGAAGGTTCCCCAGGATGATCTCAAAAAGCCCTTGTCCTTATCCTCCTCCTTCTCCCCCTCCCCTTGTGTTCCCCTTCTTTCCCCGTCTCCTTCTTTCTTCCTCTTTCTTCTCCTCCTTCATTTCTTCCCCCATTCCCCTTCTCTTTCTCCTCACCTTTTTCTTTTTCCTTTTAATTCATCTTCTTGTCTTATTGGGTTTTCAGAAAATGTGTTCTTAAGGGCATATTCTTCTAGTCTGTTCAACTGAATATTCTGTTTGACTTGGTTCTTCACTTCCAAAAAAGTGTTCAAAATCTCTTTTTGCTGAATTCGTATTTATATCATAACTTATCTTAAAATTTTGAATCATCTGTGATATACAAAACTTAATTCAGTATCATAAAATATTCTTTATCAAGTATGTCATCAACGCCCTTTCTTTGATGTTCTCTGCCAGAGTTGTGTGCCTTGGAAGATATTGTGTATTTTATTCCTGTTCATCTTTATTCTGAATCTATATCATGATTTGTATATCAAATATTTCCTACAGGGCTGGATGTTAAAGGATTGGTGACATACACCTGTACCATGATTTGAAGGTGTAAAATCTTCAGGAGATGGTACCTACACCAGAAGAAGTTAGATTATTTGGGATATGACCTTGAAGAAGATATTGGGACTGCTCATCACTTCCCATTACTTATGCCTCATATCTACAATGAGGTAAGGTATTTTCTCTGTCATGTACTCCTCATTGAAGATCCAAGCAATCATTGACTAAAACCTTTGAAGTCAAAAGCCAGTATAAATCTTTGTTCTTTAATATAGATATACTCAGGTATTTTGACACATTGATAAACTAATTCACATTACACTGATTAGTCATCTCTGACAAACTTCAAGGTATATTTCATAATAAGTGTTAGTCTTTTGTACGTATAACTGGGGATGTTGGCTTTGTGAGATATATTGGTTTTGTTTTCAATTGTGTATCTTAAAATTGTCTCAGTATAGCTACTACATCAATGGAGTGATAGTACCAGAAACATAGGACACAGTGGTGACATGCTCTCAGGCCCAAAAGTGGCTTAGGTGACTTAGTTATCAGTGAAGGTGGGCAGGGCAAGCCTGGAAAGCACACCTGTGGTATGGAGAGATGGAGGATGCCTGTAGCTCAGACTAGTCAGCAGAGTATGTTTGGACAACTATGTATGGCTTCTTAACAGATTACACATCTTGCAATAAGTAGAACACTCATGTGGCCTGATACTAACTTTATGGGGGCAGTGTCTTTGGATGATTAGAATGTCAAGTTGCTAAACTGCTTGTTCTGATTACAGTCCTGACTAGGTTAATTATGAAGCTTGGGTCAGTTTGAGCTATAGGTCAGACAACTACATTGCTTTGTAGTGATATAAATGTTAGCTTATCTCCTCCCTAGTATGTCACCCATCACTGAATCCTGCACTATAGACAAAGACAAAGTCTGGGAAAAGTCCTAGAGATAAAGGGGATGCATCATTTTTTAAAAGTAAATCCACTGTACAGACTCCAGGAAATTCTTCAATGAGGACCCAAGCTCTCCAATTTGACACTAGGTTTTATTACCCGAGGACATGTTGTGTATAATAACCAAAGTCACGTCCTGGAAGACTTCCTGTACTCTTCATCCTGCTTTGAAGAACATCCTCAGACAAATAAACAGAGTTGAGTTTATGTCTCTGTGAATGAGAATTTTATTTTTCAGTGCCGTTTTAGTATCATTCATTTCAAAAGTAAGCCATTTATTTGTTATTCTGCTTTTTGTGTGTGTGTAGAACAAGTCAAATACTGGGTACCTCTGTCTGGTCATTCTACCGCCCCAGTCAATATATTGTCCATGTCTTTATATGATATATTTAATCACACATTTATACTATAAAATGCATGTTTTCTTCTACATTAATTGATAATTTAAAAGTAATTTTGTTAGAACACAGATAAAATGTCAATAAAACTGCAAATTATAAACCATATGGGCAATTTTCTTTGCCTCTGTACTTTTTATAAGAAAACTAAAAACAAATAGTTAAACAGATGTTTAACATTGGAAAGCAATAACAGAACTTCAAAAAAATCTTCTAAATATAATCTGTCACAGAGGAAATCAAAACTAAAATTACATATTCTTTACTACTTAAAGAATATATCACATGGGAAGATACATGGGATATGGGTAGGTCTGACTCAGACAAAAGTATATGTTCAACTGAAGCTTAATTCTGACTCTGTTGTATTCTGAAAATTAGACTACATTATTATACCTGAATTATATCTCTATGTTGTTTTCATTTACCTGTTTATCTATTCTCTATCTCTCTACCTAGATATCTGGATCTCACTCTTTTTACGTACATAAGGTATCTCTCTAGTCAACATTTATTCTTCATTGTTCTCTATGTATTCCAGCTGTCATAAAAGAAAAACATCTAAATGACTATTAACAAAACATTAATTCAGTTAATGGAATAATATTTCAATACAAATTTGAACTTCTACATAATAAAAGTGTATATATTTATTATACAAACATGGACAAATACTTATGATATGATAACATTTACAAAAGTTCAAAGAAGGATACATAAGAAAACTTTATATATATGAAACCTGGAAGGAAGCCACAGAGGCAATCCCAGGGTCTATTCTGTCTCTCATTCCTGTTTTCTCTTTTTCAGATCCCTGGTTTTAAGTGGGTGTGAAAATGCATGTGTGTGCACATGCATGCGTGTGAGTGTGTGTGTGTATGTAATTCACCATCAAGCACATAGCCTTGTGCTTGCTTCAGTAACCTAAGCATGATAACTCCATTTCCATTCCCAGTGGTATATTTAAGAGGTGGCATGGGACTCAATTATAATAAATGATATGAAGGTACATTTCCTGGAGGCTCTAGAAATGCTTTCTTGTTCTAAAAAGGCTGAAAGAGTGGCTGTTTTTCAGTTCAATGTTCTTGTATTTCCGTGTAATGTTTAGAAGCTGCTGTAGCTACCCTAAAACCCCGAGGGAAGCTAAGTCAATAAGATATGAGCTGCTAAAGAGAAAACTACTACTTCAAGTCACTGGATAAATAAAACTACACTGAAGAACAGTTCTCTTGATCTTTAATCTTGTTTTATAACATACTGCTATTGTTTGCATGCAAACTCCTCCCAACAAGCACATGAGTTTAAACATTTGACCCAAGCATGGTACTCTTGTTTCAGACAATCATGGAATATAGAAGATGTTGCTACTATGGGCAAGAATTTGAAGGGTATATTCGCTTCTAACTCTGGCTTTTGGCTCCCTATGTAAGGAAGTGGCTGCCACATGCTTTTGTTACTATGGATTTGTACTTCTACGCCTTCCCTACCATGATGGGCAGAAATCCCTTGAAAGGATAAGTCAAAATGTCAGTCTATCCTCTCTGATGCTGCTTCTGTCACATATTTTGTTACAGTTGGAAAAAAAGTGGATAACACAGAGAGTTGGTAGAAAATAATGATGTTGTTTCTCCGATAAACCTCCCTGTGTGGGCTTGAGGGACCTTCAGAACTATCCTGGGTAATGCTGCAGGAACTGAGCTTGAGAATTTCTACAGTGTAAGCAGAGTTTGTGGATAATTTTATTCTAACCTCAGAAGGATGGAATGTCAGAAGAGACAAATACAGTAAAGACTGAGCTCATGAGCTTTCGCTTAAAGACGAGGAGCAGATGGGAACTGGAGTAGAGGTTGTTGTGTTAAATTTTGGAAAGAAACAAGATACCTTCTGTTCATGTCCCCAAACCTCAGTGACTCTCATTTCAAAGGTAAGGTATCAATTTGTTTGGTGGAAGAAAATCAAAGACATTACAACCTTTAGGCTGTGATATGGCACTCACTTGCTGTATCTTAACCAGATTTACAGTGAGGTGTCAGAATAAAAATTATTATAGAAAAGAGTAGGACAAGGCATAGTAAGGTCTGAGGAATGAGAGTCTGTTTAAAGCTGCAGAGAACAGTAGTATCTAAGAGAAGACGAAGTTTGCTGTGCAACAAAATAAAAGATTCTTTGAGAGCAAGCCTCCATTTACGGCATCAAAGCTCTAGGGCAAATTCACATTCACAAGAAAAACACAAAATTTATTTGAAATGCAAATTCATTTTTTAAATATTTCATTTAGAAAGAAATTGCCTTCCAAGGTATTTTGGTTAAATAGGACCACCTGTGGGAATGTTTTTACAGGTTCAGTTACTGACTAGAGACTTACAACCTATTGTAACCATGGTCTTAGGGGGCTAGGCTATATATCTTATGGTAGCAGGCTTAATGTTCTCCATATGGTTTTATATTTTTACACACATAAAATGTAAACATGATTGGAGTCTTTGGGAGTCAGTCCCAGTGTTCCTGAAGAAAAACGTGAGTTTGGCCAATGTGTAATGGAATGAGATTTCCTGCAGAGAGTCCCTGAGTTGCCAATGTGCAAAGCTGTGAGGATAAAGTCGAGTTACAAAGAAGACCCTAGAGCTTTTAAGATGCAGATGCTCAGATGTGGAATATCTACTGCAGACAATTATAGGCTCTTAAGTACAAGAGAGAATTTATGTGTGGTAGAATCACATGGACGGGGCTGCTGAGACCAGCTGGAGCTCAGATGATAAGATGATACACACTGACTGATTCCAGTCGATGATCTACAGAATTAACTGTTTATTTTCACTCATCCATCTCCAATTGTTGTCCTCCAACTTTTCTTTTTCAGTGGAAATGATCCCTTTGTTTGATTACATAATTGAAGTGTTTAGCTTATTTTTTGGAATCAATCTCAGGTTTTGCCTTGAGTCTCAAAAAAGAGTTTGGAGATTTTATTTTGAAACACTTTGGAGACTCTTAAGTACTCTGCTGACATTTGAAATTAGGTTGAATACATTTTGCTTTGGATAATAGGCAGGAGCTTATAATACACACAATAGTAATATAAAACATCTCCTATAGTCGTGTGAGTTTGAACGCCATGTCTGTAACTGATGGCATTGTTTTACAGACTGTAAAACCTTTGGGATGGGAGACATGTATTCAGTTTATGAGTCACTAGGATCAGCCTTTAAGGATCATACCCTTCTGGTCCCATTCTCTGTTTCCTAATCCTCCAAAATATGATCCGGTGTTTTGCCTCAGGCTCCTGCCATTACTCAAACTGTTGTGTCTTTCTTGTGGGAAATACTGAAATTCTTTGAAACTGAACAGAAATAAAACCTCCTTCCTGTAAGTATTTCAGTAGAAGGTCTATCTCAGAGATGGGAAAAGTCTCTAATACACAAGTTCTTTCTTCCTACGCTGCCATTTGGTCTGGTGTTGCCTCTTTTGGATGAGCTGACCCTACTTGAGATCAAGTACTAAGGTATGGCTAGGTTTGAGTGTGTACCTCAAGGGTTTGTGTGTTAATGATTCAAATTCCAAATTTTGGATTATTTGCCACATAGCATCCTCTATTTTAGCATAAAAATGACTGTAATATATCTGATTCTTTTAGTAGTAGCAGCAGCAGAATAAATACCATTATATTAAAATTTATCTATTTGAAACCTCAATTAGCAGACAGTAGAAGTATTTCAGATAATGGTCAAGCATGTTTTAACAAAAGATCACCAAAGCCATAAAGAAGAAGCATCTTGATATAGTCAACAAAACAGAGCAGTGTACAAGTCGACACTAGAAAACAGAGGGTGTTATATTGTTTTTGTTTATTTGAGGCTTTATTCAGGCCAAGTTTGCCTCTAACCCTAGGTAGTCAAGGATGATCTAGACTTTCTAATTTGCCTGCCTCCATCTCTCAAGTTACATGTTTTGGAGTTACATGTGTGTCCCACTATATAAGGTATATATTATCACTTTTTACAGTTAAAATAAAAATATGTGATTCTGAAAAATGTAATAAAGTTTTAAAGGAAACAAAAATGGACATCAATGCATACAAAATAAACTTTACATGTAAACAATAAAACCATATCTTATTCTTCTTGCCTTTAATCCCAATATTTAGAAGACTTGTATTAGAGAATTGTTATGGTTCAGACCAAATTCACTTTGTGTTGAGTCCCATACTGTTCAAAACTTTAAAATGAGACTTATAAGACCTAAAGGACCAAGTATGGATGTTACAAGGATTAGAAAAATACTGTACAGATGATTTAAATAAAAGAAAAGCAATAATTAAACATATATACTAACTAAAATGTAAAATTAAGAAAATATTGCTATCCTTTTAAAATGTAAGGATGTAAAACTATATATAAAAGCATTGCACATCACGAGATACAGTCTAGACAAATAGCAAAGAAAAACGAAAGACAGAATAAGGTCTTAAATATACTCGTTTGCCATAACAAAGGATCCAGCACAAAGATTTAGAAATGGCACATGTTTTGAAAATTAGTGTCTTTAAATTTAACAAAAATTGTGAAATAATTTGTCATAAGGTTGCTAAACATACAGAATTAATATATTTCTTACATTAAATCATCAAGTAGGTGGAAAGATGGGAAGAGAGGGAAGTAGAGGGAGGAGTGTGTGCAGTTGAGATCTTGAAAGGACCTGTAAAGAAAAAGGTTCTTTATAGAAAAAAATCACCTTTAAAGGCATGAAATAAGTATTGCAGAATATTCCAGAAATAAATGAAGCAATGAATGTCATTTAAAGACTTACCAAGTTAACAAATTAAAGTTTAAAATTTTGCTTTTGATGTTAATATCTTTGTGGTATTTGTTACGGTTATGTCTGCAATGCAGCCAGCATGAAAAAGAAAAGGGCTTCTGTGGCCATCAAATTTCCACTGCTACAAGGACAATTGGAAATAACTAAGAAAATAAAAAATATTAAAGCCAAGAATTATTTCATAATTTAAAAGTAATACATAGAAATAAAAAATAATTAGTAATTGTAAGGTAAGCCTAGAAGGTCATTTTCAAACTATAAAGCAAATTAAAGTTGATATATATATAATATTTGATAATATATAATGGCAAAATAATTACACTATAAAACTAGTTAAATGTACCATTTGCTTCATAGTGTTATACATAGATTAGTTAAGATTCACTCTCACTGAGAACTTCAATTTACAATTCATGTTATTAACTACAGTTTGCATAATTATTTTACATAGAATCATCAAAACTAAACGTGCACCATAAGGGGAACTATGCAAATAGCTGTCAGTGGTTGGATAGACCCTGCTGCAAACATGAAGGGTGGATAATTGGCTTAAGGATGGAAATGAGGGCGTGTGTAACAGGTGACAGTGGCAGAAGATGGGTGCTGAAAGAAGCCTGGATTTTATTTCAAACACAATGCAAAGATCAAGGGTCTTCAGAGGGGAAATGATAGAAATAAAATCCTATTTTCAGAAGTTTATCTGATTTGTGAAAAACAAAACCTGTGGTCAATTATAAAAATTCTTGGGTGGTTTTTTTTTTTAACTCCAACTTTATTGAACAAAGGAATAAAGGGGGTTTTCAAGTTTTTACATCGTGGTTATTTTTTAATCCGTCTGATCCATAACAGTACTTACCAACATAAGATGTTTGTCTATTTTTGTCATTGTATTTTGTTTAATTTTATATTCATAAATATACTTAAATTAATTAGTTAGTACATGTTAACACATGGCTCACATGTTGCTTAAGCTGGTAATAACGGAAAACAGCTGTATAGTAACTTCCAAGTTCATGTACAAATTTGAATTTTATATAAAATATTTGCTTTTATTTCTTACATTACTGGGACCTAATGTCAGTTACAGATAGACAAATGCTTTTGTTGTCTATCTCCCAGCCAGAATAAAAATCTGTGATGTAACATTTTCATTATGTAAGATTTCCTTTTTACATTTCAGTAAGAATGCCATATAGCCTTTCCTGAAACAAAAATGTTGGGGGTGCTAATGAAGGAAACGGTTAATAAGCTTATTTTTTCAAGTTTTCCAGTAAGAACTTGAAATGAAAAGCCAGCTGCTGTGGTTGCTCCCCTTACAATAAGATACACCACGAAAATTTGTAATTATTGATGGGATCAGTTACATAAGTTTGTGAAAATCTACATTACCTTAACTGGAGTTCATCAGGGTCCCACTGAGAATGTTCAGGTACACTTCACAGAGAGGTCATTTGATCTTTGGGTGAAAAACCTCAAAGGCAAGAATCACTACATGATTGTGAACAATCTTTTGAAACCTATCTCTGTGAAAGCAGTTCAAAAAAAGTCAAGACTGATACAGTTATTACCCTATGTAGGAGGAAAGCAGAAAACACATGATGGGAGTGTTTAAATCAGGTGGGAAAAGAATGCAAAGAGAAAGAAAAGCCTTCCTATGACACTGAGGCAGATCCTTGTGAGGGATTAATGAATGATCTAAGAAAATTTATGAAGATGGAAGTGATGACATGAAGCAAACCATTAATAAAGCATCGGTGGAATCCAGAGAGAAGCAAGCCAGAGAAGACACAGAATGTTGAGGCTTTCAAAAGTCCTTATGGGGACTGTGATGTGGAGTGCTCGTGTTTCCAGTAAGGGAACATTGTTGAACTGCACATATTTGTTCATGTGGGTCTGTAGTTTTGACAAATAACTATTTACACAGCCTTTTAAGTAAAGACAGCAGATTCTCCATTTCTTACTGGAGGATTTGATTTACATAAACTCCTTTTATTTGGGTTACTCCTGAATTTATTAACTTATTCACATCAATACCAAGGTTTAGAGGGGTTTCTAGGATTTCAAGTGAGAGAGTTAATTCAGACTAAGAACATTTAAATAATACCTGCTTTGGGTCCCATTCAAGCAAAACAAACTAGCCCCGGTTTGCTAGCTTCAAGCAGCTTAGTTTACTGTAGGAATGAAAGCATAAAGACTTAAAATCTTCATTCTTCAGCCTAATCTTCTCAATGTAGTATGTATGGTCCTTCCTGGGAGCTTCAGAACTCAATACTAACAGTGTTTTAACCTCTGCAGAGGTAAAGCTTCTATCAAAAATTGAGTGGAGACTTTAAGGCCAAATCTATTTTATACTTAATCTTATGGTCTATACAATAAGGCATTGTGATTGTGAGGTCAGAGTCTACTAGTGGGTAGTTAGTAGAGAAATTGATTGCTTCCAATTGCCAAAGTAGAGTTTCACTGTAAGAAGGGTAAAATTTCACTGGAGAGTTAGAGGTATGCTTGCCAAGGAAAGGCTACTATAAATAGTAGAATGCAAAGCCTCCTTAGGTTTATAATCACATAAGCCTTTAAATCTTAATGTCATTGGCTTCTCTTAGTAGAGCCTTTTCTCAAATGGTCAAGAGAATGCTGAGAGTAAAAACTAATCCAATATAACTAATGTTATATTATGTCTCAAATAAGAAATCACCTTTAAAGGCAGGTCCCAAAGAGACCATGATGTATGTATGTGTGTATGTATGTATGTATGTATGTATGTATGTATGTATGTATGTATGTATATGTCTATCATGTATTACCATGTATGTATCTATCAACTATTTATATCATCTATCTATCTATCTATCTATCTATCTATCTATCTATCTATCTATCTATAATTTATGTATCATCTATCTATCTCCTATCTATCTATTTATCTATCATCTATTGTTTCCGTTTCTTAGGATATGGACAACCTTCTCTATAAGTTCCCACCAGCATAATCTACTTTCTGAAACCATGAGTAATTCATTTGTGTAAAGTTTTCTGTTTAGAGTAATGTTTGATGGTTTGCTGCTTTACCTCATTTCCTGATCTTTCTCTGTGTTCTATATGGAGATGAAAAATGTTATCATTCAATCTCATATTCCTGCTTTCATGCCATGCTTTCTGCTTCACAGTGGACTCTATCAAAATAAACCCTTTCTTCCTTAAGTGATTTTGGGTTAAGGTGTCTTATCAAGAAATTAGAAACTTATCTAATATCTACAATATCTAAGTAACTACAGTATGCAATACCTTAACCAACATTTGCTAGAGAACATGAAGAAGCATGAAAGACAGTGGTTGGATTGGTAGAGAGCTCAGCCTTTATACAGAACCCAAGAGACATCCCTCATGCCAGCATTCTAAACAGGGGTTCAAGAGAGCATGTCACACATAATCTATGAAAGTGATTTATCATTTTCTTTTCATTATTTTAATCCTTTCTCTCATGGTAGCCTTGTTGTTTTTCTTTGTCCATTGTCTAACTCCAGCTATTTCCCGGAGTTATGGAAGGGAGTATGTGAGAATTTCCCATGGAGAGGGAAATTGACCCTGACAATTGTATGGAAATGTTATAACTTACAATGAACATTTGACTTTCAATATTATTTCGCTAGCATAACAAAAAGTCATTAAATAGAGAACAAAGAGTCATTAAGTCAAGGAAAATATTTCAAAAATTATTCACATAACTGTCTCAGTAGCATACTAGGTAAGAATACATAGTTGTGGAAATACAAAAGAAAATTAATACATGAATTTTAATTTCTGTTCTGCATCGCTTCATGGTATGTTTGAGCTTTTAAAAACTTGTTGAGGCTGCACTACTTGTAATTGGTCTAGAGTAAAGCAGTGTCAAAAGGAGGCAAAATGGATTTTTTAAAAGGCTAATACTGCCAATGTCAGAGGCATAATTTTTAAAGCTTTATAGAAAATTGTAAGTATTTGGGGTGTAATTGAATTAGATTATGGCTGAATTTAAAACTAATCATTTTTTTCTGGAAAAGGAGAATATTTATACAGTAACAAAGTAAGCCTATCCAGTACGTTTTCTCAAGATATTTCAAATGGTTCCATGGTTGTTTAATTGTCGTAGCCATTTTGTTTAGAATTGCACATATATTCATTGAAAGGCAGATTTCTAAGTAGATGCATTTATTCCACTTTTCAGGTTTTTTTTTTTTAAATAACTTTTTAACACTAAGCAAAAATTGAAAGATTTACAATAAAGGTGCATTGAACAGAGTCTTTATGGAGATCGGGAAGGAGTCATATGAAGGTAATGAGATTGGTTTATTGTTTTGAAAAGAAAATTGTTTTTTCCTGAGGAATGGGTCTGCTCTAATGTTTAGCATGGAAAAGCAACCTAATACATAAGACTGACTTTCACATGCTACTGTTTAGCAGTGCTGTCTCATATTTTGAAATTTTTATTTATGTATTCATTTTTAAATTTGCTTTTGTGTTTGTATATGTAGATGTTTGTATGAATATGTATAAAGGTGTTTGTCTAGACAAGAAATAATATATATATATATATATATATATATATATATATATATATATCAGTCTATATCTACATCTACAGCTGTATCTATCACTATGTATCTACGTTTTGAGACAAGGGCTCTCCATAAGTCTGGAACTCATCTGACTTTTTAGACAAGCTACTGTCAAAGCTCAGAGATTCTCTTATCTCAATTTAATGAGGTGTGGGGTTATAGGAATGCCTAGATTTTTATGTAGGACTGTGTATTTAAATTCAGGTCCTTATATTTATGTGACAAATACTTTGCCACTAACCATCATTCCAGTTCCAATCCTTTAACTTTACTAGGACTAAACATTTTATCTTACACTTCTGTCTCTTATTTACTGCTCTTATATTCTCTTTGCTCTCAAATCAAGCTTTTGTCAATTATCTACCTAACGTAAAGAAAATTGGATTCCTTTAAATGCTTGTTTGGTTGATGCAAGGGGAACTTAGTAATTTACTTAGGCAATGTCTTAATGATTTAACTATTGTCCTTTAGGCAGTGCCTAAATATATATCTTTCTCAAACCAGCTATCTACTCCTTACTTTGCACATCACATATTCTGTTAGATAACTGTCTCAAGATTTGTCAAAGACAAACTCCCCTTGTGGTCAATGTGCCTTTCCTCTCTCTGATTTGAGGATCTCTCATCTTATTTTCGGTTTTCTCCATCTACTTTGTATTTTCTAGTGGGCCATCTATGTGAACTCTCCTTCATATGTCTTGTATATCTGACAGAATTGTCAGAACCTATTCTGTGACCCTGAGAGCACATTAATATTTCAGCTCTACTGAAACCCAAAGTGAAGTTCCAGAGTTGTGAACGTTACCTCTGTCTGCTTTCTTGCATCTTTTTCTTTATGCTATAATCACCACAATCAAAAGCACACATTGAGCTAGATATGGTGGTACACACCATTGATCCCAGCACTGGGAGGCAGAGGCAGTGGATTTCTATGACTTTGAAACCAGCCTGTTCTTTATATTGAGTTTCATTCCAGCCATGGCTACAGAACGAGAACTTGTACCAACCAAACTCTCTAATAATAGAAAAAAATAGAACATTAAAACATGCCCACTAATGTACATTTTGCTATATAACTCCTTAAACTTGCATGTACAGTTAGAAGTTTTCATAATTAATTTGCAGGTTAAGTACAAAGAAATATTAAGGAAAGAAAATAACAAGACAAATAGGAAATAAGTAATAATAAAAATAAAAGAAGATAATTGCACAAAAAGGATGAGCCTTTGACAAGGACATCAAACAGCTAGATATTGATATCACTAATCTGAAGAAATTCTTCATTTCTCTGTCTGAAGTGATCTCCAAAAATTGCAAAGGACTTTATTGGACTCGATTTACTCTTTTACAATAGAAAAGACTGTGTACAGCTCTAGACTGTGTACAGCCCTTAAAGAAGAATGTTGCTTTTACATAGACAAAACAGGAATGATTAAAGAGAACATGAAAAAGGCCAGAGAAGGTCTTGAGAAAAGACAGAGAGAGAAAGAGAGAGATGAGAGCTGGTATAAGAATTGGTTTTCAACCTCTCCATGGTTGTCAACCCTACTTCCTTCCATCTTGGGACCATTAATTATGTTATTTTTGCTTATTTCTTTTGTTCCCTGGGCCTTAAATAGGCTGACTAACTTTGTGAAATAAGAGATAGATAATCTGATAGCAAAATCTATTCTGATACATTATAAAAGTTAGCTATGGAGGACCACGAGACTCAAGATGAGGTTGTTACTCTATCCAGGGTGCTCCCAAATCCCATCTCTATCCAACCTAAAAGAGGGGACTCCTGCCCCTAGACCAAGCAGAGAGGGGCCACCCAGAACCCCCTCTGACTGGTGATCTGAATTCTTGCTTAGGCTGCGAGGCTAAGCACTGCAAGGGAATATAAATAAAAGTTAAAAGTATGTTTCTGGGTTCCCTGAGGGACAATCCTGACTGCATAGAGGTTGATGTCAAAAGTATCCCCTCTCCAGGAAAAAGACATCAGGATTGGGTATGGCCCTCATGCCTCACTGGACAACGACAGGAGGACCTGAACCATTAGAAGGCCCCCTTTAATTACTGGAGGTCAGGCCTCTATCCCTGCCTTGGCAAGATTAGAATCGTCACAGCCCTTCTGTACTTGGAAAAGGGAGGAGATGTCAGGGGCAGCCCTGCTTATACACTGAAGGCTTAAAATCAGCCACAAGTCTAAAATCAGCAATAGGCCTGACATACATGCCTGCTAACACAAAGTCTTGGGTCTCTGTGGAAAAACACTGAAACAGATGGCTATAAGCTATTGTAAAGAGGCAGCTTTTGTGGAAATTTACCAGCCTGAGTAGTCATAGACCTTGTAAATAGGCAGCCTTGGTGGATAGTACCAACTTAGATAAGGACGAGTGAATCACATGTAGAGTCATAGTGATCTGTACCCTGAACCTTTGCCTAGCTGATACCCCTGTTCTGAAAGATATATGTACTCCCCTTGAACATCTATGCTCCTGTGTCATCCCCTTCCCCACTTCCTGCATTTTTGTGTTTATAACCCCTGTATTAAAAAGTAAAAATTATGATTTGATAATTTAAAAAAAGAAAAAAATTTAAGAATATATCTGTTTCAGAAATGATGATGCATTTTAGAAAATACATAAAATTTTCTATATATTCAATAGGCTAATATAATTTAGTATGATTGATTAAAATCATCTGATAAAATTTATTGTTTATTTGTATTAGAATATAGAAGGTAGAAGTCTTGAAATTGAACATGAATTTCTTAATTCAATACTAAACAGTCTAAATTATACTAATCATCAAACTAGTGAGAATTTGCTGTATTTACTTCAAATTAAGGATACTTCCTATAGCGATTACTACTTATTTTGAACAACTATATAGATACAGTCTACTGAGTCCATTCATGTTGTTTTGTGAACAGGATTCAAGTCCAGCTCATTTGCATTGGATAACTGGTAAAGGGTCTCATCCCTGAAAGAGAATTTTCTCTCTTGAGCAGACATTAGTTGTCTATAGTTCTTTGTCTAGGTCTGGGAATCTATGATACTTTCCACCTTCCATATTACTATATTTTTGCTTAGTTATAAAGATTACAGGATTGTGTAAACTTTAAAAGTATTAGAAAGACAAAGATAAAAATATTTTAGTATTAATATTAATATTGCATCAAAGTTTAATATTAACCATTTTAATGTGTAATTTAAAATACAAAGGATTCATCTTACTGAGAAAATAACAAACAAATAACATAATTTACTAGATTTAAATATATAACTAGTTATTTTTTTAATTCTTGAATTTTTTTTTACAGTCCAGACTTTATCTCCTTCCCTGTCTACCCTCCAATTGTTCCACACTTCACACCTCCTCCCTCCTACCTGTCTTCAAGAGAATGTTCCCACCCATCCTCCACCCCACCAGGCTTCCCCACTCCCTGATGAAAGTAAGAATCCTTTTGAAAACATGGATGTGAATGAGGAGCTAGAATACAAGGAACAAAGTTTCCAAAAGAGAAAAGCAGAAAGTGGAATTCTTTAAACTTCTTTCTCTATGAAAACATGAAAGTTTAGAGTGTTTTACAAGAGGCTGAAAACAAAGCATAGGGCATTCCCAGGATGAGAAGGAACCACCAGCTAATCTATTTAGTGCCTCATCAACTTGGATTTAAGCATTTGACTTTGAGTCCCTTTGAAGTAGTTAGGGCTTAGTATCTAAGTTTGTAAGACGGTATAAAGATCAAATAAGCAATCTAGTAGGTGCTAGGGGTAGTATTTGTTAATTTTTTACTGTGAAGGAACCAAATAAAGACATGACATAGAAAATCATTGACCACAAAGCAGAGTTTTCAGTGACCACCTTATACAGATAAATCCAGAGCTATCATTCAGAACTGCCAAGGAAGTTTAGTCAATTTTTTTCTAACATAATATTTTTATTGATCATTTATTAATTTCACATAATGCATCTTGCTCACACTTACTTCCAAGTCCTCCTAGGTCTGCCCTCTCAATCCTTGGGCTCCTCTAAAAAAAGAAGGAGGAGGGGTAGAAAAGGAAGAGGAGGAAGAAAGAGAGGGAGGAAGAAAAAAGGAGAAAGAAAAAGAAGGATGAGAAAGAATGAAATCATGACAGAAGAAATGAGAGAGAAAGAAAAAAGAAACACACATCCAATTTATGTTTTCCATGTACTTACTGGAGCATGCTCAAACACTCAATGACCAGACCCTTAAAAAAACTGAGTCCTTCCCCACTCACACCCCAACCAGAAACCATCAGTTATGGAGAGGTACACTTCAGCATCCTTATGGCAATTTTAAAGAGTTCATTGGCTTTTTGTCTAGGCTGTTACACTTTTGGGGGGTGGAAGTGGGGTTGGGATAGGTATTGTCACAATGCTTTTTATGTCTCTCTTTCTCAACTGTGAATCTGCAGTCATTTTTACTACTGTGAAAGTAGCTTCCTTGCTCTTTCCAGTCATGGGAACATAGATAATGGATTTTCACATGGATTCTGGCCACAGCAAAGACCACAGACATCCACATGACCCCTGGCATCAACGTATGTCAGAGACCTCAGGATTGTCTCTAGTAACAGGACAGACCATGGACACCAACACTGACCTTTGGTGCAGCCCAGGCCATGAACATCAACATAGCCTCTTGGGCAACATGGGACATACATACCAAAATTCTCCTGTTCCCACCCCACCCGACCCCCTGTGGTAGTATGGGATAGAACATCAGTAGATGATGTGGAAATTTCTGGTTGTGTCATATGATACAGACTCATGTGATAGTTTGTGTAAGCAGATTTGTGATGTTTTGCTTAGACAAGACCTGTAAGAGGACTTATGATATTTGGAGAGAGTATAAATAGGACTCAGTGGACAGTGAAGGGGCACGTGCATAGCTAGCTGTGCAATGCTCTGTTGGTCTCGTGTCTTTGCTGATTTTCAGTTTATTGAGAGACACACAGTAGAGAACCCCTGGCATTTAGGCTAATCCTGGTTGCTCCTGCTGACTCCTGTTGATTTGGCAGAGGCCTGTTGGTTTCTGCTGGATCATGCTGCTGATGCTGATTTGTTTTGGAGACACTTTTGAACTAGCCTGATGGTATCCTGACAACGGAGATTGGAATTGCCCCCAAAGAACTACTTTCAAGTAGTTCCATGTTCTCTTGTCCTATTGATCATCTTTTCTCCCCAACGTTTGGACAGTGGACTAGAAGGTGGTGGGGGATAAAGCATTTGAGAACCTTTAGTTAGGTAGTTTTTGAAAAATCTAATCCTATAAACAGTTTTTCAGGCAGCTGTGCAATCACGAACAGCCATGTGATTTTTCTCAGCAGCACTAATGACAGACCTCAACATAGTCTCTGAGGGAAGCTGAGACCATGGACATCAATCTGGCCTTTAGCCACAACAGGACATTCATGATCCTCGGTTGTTGCACAGGCCACTGACATCAACATGGCCTCAAGTGGTTACACATGCCACTCCCATCAACCTGGCCCCTGGCAGTAGTATGGCCCAGGACATCAACTTGCTTCTTTGGCACAGACCAAAGGCATTTGCCTGGCCTTTGTAAGTAGCATGGGCCATTGACAAAAACATGGCCCTGACTGCAGCAGGACTATAGACCCCAACAAGGTCCTTAGTGGAAGCATAAGCTGTGCATATTGACATTGCCTCAGGTGGCAGCACTATCCACACATATCAACTTGTTTCTGGTGGCAAATTACTAAAATTGAAAATTATGGTTCTGACAAGACTTCAAGCAAAAGTAAGTGATGAATATTGTGGAGAGAAAACTCCAGGGTAGTGATCAAGTAGTTGACAAAACATTGAAAATCCAGAGAAAATTTTTCTTAAGGTTCCCAGAATCTGAGAACATTCACACTGGAGTTCATAATGTACAAGGAAGAATGTAATAGTATATGTAACCAGACTGTGAGTCTTCAGTGGCAGTCTCCTGGGACAAGATCAAACCAGGATTTGTAAACAGCAGCATAGAATATGTGTGTGTGTGTGTGTGTGTGTGTGTGTGTTTGTGTGGCAATTAATTAAAAATTAACAGGCATTCAAGAATTAAAAAGGACTGAGGAAGGAGGTAGAAATTAATCACAGAGATTCACAGAGATCCATCAACATATGATCCAATTACTGAAATTATCCATGTGAGCATAAACCTTCATTAAAACACCAAAACATTATTGCAATATTCAGAATTTCACTAGAGAACTGAAATTCATACATTACAAAGCTTGAAAATTGTATGTTTCATTCATGTAACAGAAATAAAAATTTTAACATACATGATTATGGTTTTGATAAATGCAACACAAAGAAGGTATTGTCCACAGGGGGAAAAATCATTAACTAAACCAAAATTACTGAAAGGAAACTTTTGAGGAAAATATTTAAAAGTTTTAAAAACTTGTAAATTATCTCCCCAAAGAAATCTGCTAGAGTATTAGAAATGAATAGTGTTTATTATCATCTTCCTAAAAGACAGTTCCAAAAGTGAAAGAACCATAGACCAGTAGAATTAATGGACCCAACATACATTCTCTCAGATTGTTAAACTAGTTAGGAAGTCTAGCAAAGTTGGAAAGCCCAGAGGCATTTGTAGTTCCACAGTGACTTATAATGTGGTCTCAAACTACACATAAAGCAGTGAGCTAGGAGTATGTAATTCTTGAAAATCTCTGACTCAGAACTGAAATCGGTAGATTTAGGGGAGACTCCCTAAGGTATGTCCAAGTGAGAATGTGTGTACCTGTATACACCCATACGAGTTTCAAAATGAATAAAATACTATAGGTTAATATTAGTAGCTACTATACAGAGAGAAGGCGTTTCAGTTTCTGTTCATGCAAGATAATTTTTGTTTAAAGAAGCAATAACAAAAACAATTCACAGAAGAAAGAGACAGAATGGAAGTTCATAAAAACATATTATTTAAAATGTACAAGTTTTGTGTTACAGATTATTAGATATAGAAGAGAAAATTAGAACCGTCAAGGTTTATATAGGCAATGAAACTACCTCTAAAAGTAAAATCAAATTAACAGAAGCTTAGATAAAAAGTAAAAATACATGAACTATAGAAAATGCAGACAAAGTCAATCAATCTTAAGAGAAAATGACAAAAATGACATGGTGGCAGAGGTGATAATGGGTATCAAAACTAGTAAGGTGAATTGTGCAAGATTATAAGAGTATAATACATACACATTTACATAAGTAAAAATATTATTACTAGTTTAAAGACATTTAGATGTTTTCTGAATGGTATGTTTATGGAGTTTTTAAGAGAAAAAAATGAAGTGATTGGGTAGGAAGAGGGAATCTGGGAAAAGTTAGGGGAAAAGAAAGACTAGGACCAAAATGTATTATATAAAAAAATATAAAAATATATAAATTAAAATTATATATGAGAGAAAATGAAGCTGTTTCAGTATAGTCTGAAATTTACCAGAAGCAAAAATAGTGTTAATTTAAAATAGATCAAAATGTGCTAAGTATTTATAATGTTATTTATAAATAATTTCTGGAGCCGGGCAGTGGTGGCACATGCCTTTAATCCCAGCATTTGGGAGGCAGAAGCAAGTGGATTTCTGAGTTTGAGGCCAGCCTAGTCTACAGAGTGAGTTCCAGGACTGGCAGGGCTATACAGAGAAACCCTGTCTCAAACCCACTCCCCTACCACCACCAAAGAAAAATTACTGGAAAGAAATGCAAAAAAATAAGCCAATAGATCTTTATAAAAAACTGCATGATACACTAAATTTTTTGTTTAACACAACTGATGATAGCAAAATACAAACTGAGACAAATGAGAGATGTATGTAAAAATGAATAACAATAGGGTAGACATAGTTTAAACATGTAAAGTTACACTAAATGTGACAAGGTTAACAAAATCTATCACAAGCATAGACTATCATGTAAAAAGCAAAAGCAAAATTCAAATTGATGTACAACTGAAATTCTAGTACTTGAGAGACTGAGGTAGGAGAGCTATGATCTGAAAACCACCTAAACTACACAGGAGACCTTGTCTTAATCTCTAAGTTCTATAAAGAACAAACAAGCATAGTTGATTGGACATGAAAGACTTGGATGCTATTAGCCAACTTAAAATATATATTAAACACAGCACTTGGCAATATCTAACTTAGACAGATAACATGCTTGAATATCAAACAAGTCTTCATTTACAGTTATTTGAAGAGTACAGATAGGTTTTTTAAAAAAAATTCACTAAGGATTTTGAGAATCAACAACTAAAAAATATCTGGAAATTCCTAAATGCCTGATGCATTAGTTGATTTTTTATTGCTGTGGTTCTAACACCATAGTCAAAGCAATTTATTGACGAAAGAGTTTATTTCAGTTTATGATTTAAGGGTTAAGAGTCCTTCTTTGCAGAGAATATGTGGCAGGCAACAAAATTAGAGGCCCAAAGAGCAGAGAACTCACACTGGGAACTGCAAGCAGGAAGCAGAGAGAATGAACTTTAGAATTTAAAATCCACAGGGCCATATTCCATACACCTCCCAAACAGCCTCTCCAAGTGGGTACCTCTTGTTCAAATGCTGGAGACGATGGGGGAATTTCTCACTCAAGTCAGTGAATGGGAAATATGTCTCAGCTGATACAAATGTCAAACTCAGAATCACAAAATTGGAAAACATTCAAATAGACACAAAAGTACTATGTATAAAAGTATGAAGTGCTTGAAAAGTAATTTCCAGTGTTTAGTGACAAGATAAGAAAAAACCCCCACATGTCAATACTGTGTTCATTTTGAGCTTAACGAAGTTGAAACTTTGTAGCAGTTCAAACCCAAACAGGAGCTCAAAATAGGAAATAGCTAAAGCCAGAGCAGCCTTCCCAATGCAGAGGTCAGCCCACTTAGGGAAAATCCATGTCATGGAATTTTTAGCTGCACTGACCGTTTGTCTCTGTAAAGATTACAGTATTCTGGCTGTAATGTGAAGGGGACTATAGGAAATATGTAAGCAGGAGTGAGTGGTCTTATTTCAGTACAACTTTAAATATTTAAATTTGTTCTGAAACTTGAAGAATATTGCCCCCAGTCTAGAAGGTAGACAGACAGTAGATGATGCTCAAGATCTGGCTCTTTCCAAAGAGTGAAAATATTGATACATTTTGTCTATACTGCTGAAGAAGCAAGGAGAGACTATCCTGAGGCTGAGGAGATAGCTTAGTCAAGTGTTTGCCAGGAAGCATAAACTCTTTTCTTTTTAAAAAAACACTTTCTTTTAGTTCATAAGGAATATTTTAATTGAATCAGAGAATATATTATCCAGTTTTTCAGATGAGTATATATATATATATATATATATATATATATATGTGTGTGTGTGTGTGTGTACATATATGTGTATATATACACACACATATATATACATATAAATATACATACACACATACACACACACACACACACACACACACACACACACACACACACACACACACACATATATATATATATATATATATATATATATATATATATATATATATATATGAATGCTTTGTAGTTTGAAAGAATAGCTTTTTAGAGGCTAGGGAGATGTCTCAGTCAGTAATGGTTAGTAATGTGCTCATCACACACTGTAAGGACCTGGGTTCTAAACCTTAGCATCCACATGAAAAGCTAGATGAAGGCATATAATCACAGCACTGGGAAGGCACAGAGAAGATCCCTGTAGCTTATGACCAGTCAGCTTGCAGAGTTCATTAGCATCAGGTGAGAGACAATGTTTTGAAAGGTAAGGTGGAGCTCAACTGAGGAAAAGAGCTGTAATCTACTTCTGTCCTACACACACACACACACACACACACACACACACACACACACACACTAATGCTCATACCCCCAACACACATGAACACACCTGCATGAATGCATGTATACCCTGTACACACCCAAAAGCTTGCAATACCCAAGATACAACACACAGACCACATGAAGCTCATGAAGAAGGAAGACCAAAGTGTGGGTGCTTCGGTCCTTCTTAGAAGGAGTAACAAAATACTCACGGGAGCAAATATGGAGACAAAGTATGGAGCAGAGACGGAAGTAGGGGCTGTCTGGAGACTGCCCCACCTGGGTATCCATCCCATGTGTAGTCACCAAAGGCAGATGCAGTTGTGGATGCCAGGAAGTGCATGCTGACAGGAGCCTGATATAGGTGTCTCTGAGAGGCTCTCCCAGAGCCTGACATATACAGAGGTAGATTTTGCAGCTAACCATTGAACTGTTCACGGGGTTCACAATGGAGGAGTTAGAGAGAAGACTGAAGGGGCTGAAGGGGCTGAAGGGGCTGAAGGGGCTGAAGGGGCTGAAGGGGCTGAAGGGGCTGAAGGGGCTGAAGGGGCTGAAGAGGCTTCCAGTCCCATGGGAAGAGCAACAATACCAACCAACCATAGCTTCCAGGGGCTAAACCGCCAGCCTGGGAGTACACAGGAAGAGACCTATGGCTCCAGCTGTGTATGTAGGGGAGGATGGCCTTGTCGGGCATAGGTGGGAGAGGAGTCCTGGGTCTCATGAAGGCTGGATATCTCAGTGTTGGAGAATTTGAGGGCAGGGAGGTGGTAGTGTGTGGAGACACACCCTCATAGAAGCAGGAGGAGGAGGGATGGGTTGGGGTGTTCTGGGAGGAAATGGGGAAAAGGAATAACATCTGAAATGTAAATAAAATATCCAATAAAAAAGAAAATATAAGATAATCTTTGTTTAGTAGTCATTATTATTAAATTCATCTTATATATTTGTAAATTCTGCATTTCTGCATGTTACTCATGACTTGTTGTTGTTCTGCATTAGGTATCTTCCCCTGGGAAATAGCCTGCAGTTCTCATGAAGTTAACACATTTCCCAGTAGATATACTATGCCTCTATCTCCCTAAGGGTGCATATAAAAATAGTTAGGCATATTGCTTTTCAGATTACAGAGAGATTTAACATTTTATAGATTGGACTTTATGATTCTACCTCATAAATATCACAGAAACTTTTGCCCTGTGTTGCTCAGCAGAAAAAATTACATTTATTACCCCTGCTCTGTATGCCGAATCCCTGATTTCTGTTAATAAAACAACCTTCCTCCTACCAACTCTATTTCATAATACTATGCACTCAAAGAGTTTCACCACTGCTAGATGACAGCCTTGTTTTTCAGAAAGAAACCTGCAATCAATGACTTCAGGTGACTAATTCACACAGCTAAAGTGACCTGCACAATCTGGCATATTCAGCTAACAACTGTATGGGGTCCCTTTTACATTTTGTATTTTCAGGAGCATGCAAAAGCTTTCTGTGGATATGGAAGAGAGGCAATTTCTTTCATCTTTAAGAATGGATTTCTAATCACCCAACACCATCATCCCACCTGCCGCACTCCTACACCAGTGGCCTACCATGTGACCTCTGCCTGCTCTTATGGATAGATCTTTTCAGGGCTCTCTTGTGCCTTTTCCCCAGTATGCTTGATATTTACCAACGTCTTTCCCAACAGTATAATCATTGAATTGCTACATGCTTTTGAGAGGCTTTCTAGATTATTCCAGGGACTTTATACCTGAGCTTGTCAAGTTTCACAGATAAAAACTTTGGGACTTTTGGTAGGATCGCTTTGTAACTATATGTCATGTGCCTGTTGACAACAATCTAAGGTAGTGCAAATTCTAAGAAAAATATTATTATATATGCATATATTATATACATAAACATATCAGAGGTATTTGTAGAGAATCAAGATGTACATCTGAACTCAAAAGCCAGAAAAAGTTTTTAAAAGGAATAGATTATAAAACTAATAATGATGATAAAACAATCAGAAGAAAGATTGGAAGCAAAGTTAGATGTTTAAAATATGTTCTACATATACAATAAAATCACAGATACGCAAAACAAGATAAAACTCCTAGAATAGAGGAGGCGAAAGTCAAGAGCTACTGGAAATCAGCTCTTCCCTGTCTTCATAGCAATCTCTAGATTTAAATATGGATTTCAGAATGACCCTAGATGATTAAGTGTTTGATGTTATATCTTTATTACATGAAGAATAATATTGTTAAATGTCATGTTATCAAACTATCAAACTGCTTTCCATATATATATATATATATGTATATATCTATCTATATATATAGATATATATGTGTGTGTGTATGATATATATGTATATACATATATATGTGTTTGTGTATGTGTATATGATATATATATATATATATATGTATATACATATATGTATAAACTCAGTCTACTATCATTCTTGGTGAGGGAAGCTTTATTTTGTAACTATCAGCAGTTAATAGGGAGATGTGTATCAAATAGCTCAGGATGCTGAGGAGATCCAGAAGTGTCTTCAGCCCGAACTGGAACTTGTAGATTAAATTTCTCACACAAGGACCAGGCAACACTGCTGAAGAGGAATGGGCAGAATGGAAGGGTTAGAAGATGTAGAGATTAATGGAACTCTGCCTTTTGAATGTTGCATGGCCATGAACTTACAAACCCAGAGCAAGTAGTTACCTGCAAGAGATAATGCCAGCCAGAGTTTCAAAGGATTTGGGATGGACCTCTCTAGAGTCCATCCCTTGCTGGGGAGCTGTTGTCAACTGACAGTTTCTAGGGAAGGAAAAATTTGTTTGTTTGTTTGTTTGTTTGTTTGAGGCTATTCTACTGGAAGATTTCCCATGTGCTTATGAATGGCCCCATACTCATATACATATAAGCATCACTGATTGGATTTATTGAATTATTCAAAACAGGAACTACATGAAACTGAAAGGGGCATGTTGGGGAATATATGAGAATTGGTATGGAAAAGTGGCAGTAAATATGTTCATATATATATATATCTTAATTATGAGAGCATCATATATATATATATACACATATATATATGTATATGATGCTCTCATAATTAAGATTTTTTAATTTTAAAATATCAGTCTAATAAAAGCTACTTTGATCCTCATATTTGAAATGATAACTCCCATCTTGTTTACTCTGTACTTTTCTCCATGTAACTTACTGTTAGATATACTCAATAATCTTTTTTGTTTTCGTTTTCACTAACTGAAAAACACTACAATGCGAAGATTTTGCTTGCTTTGTTCCTAGTCATCCTTGGCCTATGGAATCATCATATCCAGCACACTTTATGTAAATGTCATTTGAAAGAGTCAGTGTACAGAAGTTGGCAATGGTTGCATATACATGGATATATGTGTACTCACATGCAGCTACCTATCCACTGCTATTCACATTCATTGATGGCTAGACCCCTGTAGACATCAAAATCCATGAATGCTTAAGTACTTTAGATAAAATAGCTGACTTTTGGTTTATAATCTGCACATATTATCCTGTATAGTTTAAATCTTCTCTTGCTTATTTTTAAAATCAAATATACTATCAATATTTTGCATTATAATTTAACATTGTATACTGTAACATTGTAATTTATGGAATACTGACCATAAAAATGTTAACTTATTCAGTGCAGATATAGTACCCACAGTACAAGCCACTTACACCTTGACACTTTTGTCAGAATGTTTTCAGTTCAAGGCTGGAGAAATCTGCAAATACAGAGGACAAGGCTGTGTTAGGCTGACACTACATATTTCTGAACATTTACATAATTTTTATTATATTTATCTCAGAAATTATATTCATACTTAGTCTGTACATATAATGTATACAAATAACTAGTAAATATTTTTATTTTTTAGTTTAGTTTAACCCAAAATACATTCAAGTTCTAAACTTGTCAGCTGTGTGTGGAACATTTTTCCTAAGAAGTTCTCTTAAAGAATTCTCTAGGAAAAAAACTGACATAAACATGAGTTGATTTATGGTTTTCTTTTTCTTCACTGCCACTTCACATTAACAGCACATGAAACTTTAACAAATACATTTTCCAGAGCTGAGGAAAGATCAGCATGGAGAAGGTAGAGAGAAAGTCTTTCTCTTTTTATTAAATACCTACAAGAGTGACTTTATTATAGACTGTGGAGCCAAGTGTTGGGAAGGGAAAGTCTAGGGAAACATTGAAAATTATGGAGTTAGCAGAGACAGCCTTCATAAGGGTTATAGTTCTTGTCCTGGGCAGGAAGGGCCATCTGTGCCTGGGTTAATGAGGACATTATGTAAACAGTTTTCTCTAGTGTTGTATAAACACAGAGGAGTGTGTCACACTACTCTGTCCAGTCAAAAGGCTTTCGTATTCTTCATGAACTTTATTTTCGCAGTGTAAAAAGGGTTCGGCTTAATTACTTTCCTCCAAATTAAAAATGAGCAGTGTGAATTTAAAAAAAAAACTTGGTGAGGAGTGCCTTAGTAATACAAAATAACATGGAATCAAAGCAAGCAGTTGCCTGTTAGTTTCCTCTATCCTTAGGAGTGTACCTGAACAGTCGTATGCATGGGGTGGCTTTCTACCTCAGAGAATTCCCACAAACATACTCCTTTGGAGGAAGAATGTGTTTAAAAATTATTTTTTCCTCAATTATTTTATCCAATATATATTTTTATCATAGTTTTTCTCCTCATTCAACTACTACCAGATTTCTTTTGTGAGCTCAGTCAGCACAGAACTCATGCTTAAAGGACTGTCACCTATGATTTCTTGTCTGTCATCTTAACGTTTTCTTTGGCTACCTATCATTTTAATGAGGCATGATTGATTCGAGAAAATGCTGGCTGGATTGTACTGAGGGAGAACTTAGAGTGGGCCTGCGTTGGTCCCTGTAGCTATTATTCGCCTAGTTTCACTTCTGGTTTTCCACTTAATAGCACTTTTGATCCTGGCACTACTAGTACATGCAAGGATTAATCTATTCCAACTCATTAAAAAGCAGAGTGCTCAAAATTGTGTTTCCAATCCATTATTTTTTTTATAATTGTGCTTCTGTTTGCTAATTAAGTCACTATTGTGCACAGCAGGGTGTACTGGACCAGTGCAGAGCATCAAGCTTTGCACAGGATGTTCACATCAACAGAACACTCGCATTTTGAGGTAATGAACAAAATCACGGGTCCTCCCAATTTTTAAAGGAAAGAGATCATATTTTTTTTTTTTATCAAGCATGAATAGCTGAATACACAAGAGGCTCTGACCAGAGGTTAAGTGACACAGGACTTTGAGCAGCAGGGTAGGAATTGGCCAGACCTTTTAGAAGCTAATATACAACAAGTGGATCTGGGCCTAACAAGCAGACAAGCAGAGAGGGTTTGTCCACCACACAAAAGAATGTGGCTATGAGAGTGTATTCTATCTGTTGACAATAAAACAGGAAATCTTATTTCATAAACAAGGAAATACTTGAGAAAACTAAAAACATAAGTAATTGATTAAATATAATTATAATGTCATAATAGAAGTTGAAAGACTAAACATATGAGTGTAACCTAGAGATTTATGTGTAATACAGGAAGATTTATTTCTCTAACTCTAATGACGTTTTTATTCTAGAAGCACAAATACCTGTTTTTAAAGCAATAATCAAATGCATTAGAGCTTTCCAAAAGTCAGCTACCATGAAAAGAACAAAAGCATATAAAAGCCACATTATCTGAGTATCATGCTATCATATTATTAAACTATTATGATTTGTGATTTATATCTTCTAACAACACTAGCAGAGTTTTTTTCATAAAATTATGAAATAATATAGTGCTTGAAACAAATCTAAAATCAATGCACATATCAAGGGGGCTATAATGAACTGAGTTTTAAATATTGAGATATTTATGAGAGCAGACTTTATTAATGATTATCAAATGAGGCTAAAGTATGTGTTCAGACAAATTAATGCTATTAGATCACTCTTCAGTAAATTAAAATAAATTAATATAAATGACCAAGAGTTTAAGCGCAAGAATAAGAAAATGCAATTGATTTTTTTAAAGCCACTAAAGAAAGTATGCATAAGAAAGCAAATGGAGCTGTGATAGAATTAGAACTAAAAATAAATTGGTAGACTAAATTAAATATTAACTGGTTAATTGAGGAAAAGATCCTAATGGTACTTCTTGGCTGTTTGTAAAGTTTATACTGCTGTGTTCTATTTGTCTCTACGACTAAGGACTAACAATTCCAAGTGTTTCCTTATCCATACTGCCACCCTGAGTTCCTTTAAAGTTAGAGGAAAACCTATAGTTTCATTTGTTAGGGTATCTACTTCATTGTGATTTCATAGTGCAAAATGTCTTTTTCTCAAAATTCCATGATTGCATTAAAGTAAATCCTTAAGGTTTTTCATTCACCTGCTCATAGGAAAGACCTAGGTCTGTAGCAACTGTTCTGTATTTGCTTCCTACCCATCCCTGGCTACCCTCTGACAGTTTTATTTTGTTGTTGCTATTGTTCTCATGGATTTGTCTGTCCTTGATGTTTAATGTCAAATAGAATCAAATAATTTTGTGTCTTATATCTTTTATATATGCTTTGGCATAATAAGGATCATACTTACCATGTGTATATTATCTCCTTATTTCTATTTTTTTAGGAATAAATAACATTCTTCTGAATCCACTACTCATTGTTTATCCATTTTAATACATACAACGTTGATATACATTTAGGATGTATCGATGTTAGACCATTTTAAAACATTATTCTTATAAGTACTCATTGCACATGTTTAAATTAATTTCTTTCTTTCTTTCTTTCTTTTTTTTTTTTTGTGTGTGTTTTTTCTTTCGAGACAGGGTTTCTCTGTGTAG
The DNA here is from genome assembly GCF_011762505.2 of Arvicanthis niloticus. Taxonomy (NCBI): domain Eukaryota; kingdom Metazoa; phylum Chordata; class Mammalia; order Rodentia; family Muridae; genus Arvicanthis; species Arvicanthis niloticus. The sequence goes on along the minus strand of NC_047660.1, from coordinate 91,845,821 downwards.
CCCTGGCTGTCCTGGAACTCACTCTGTAGACCAGGCTGGCCTCGAACTCAGAAATCCACCTGCCTCTGCCTCCCAAGTGCTGGGATTAAAGGCATGCGCCATCACTACCTGGCAATTTCCTTTGTTTTTTTCAAGTGACATTCAGGAGTTGAATTTCTAGATAACGTGATACTGTGTTCAATCTTTAGAACTGGCCAGCTGTTTAACAATGTGTCTTCACAGATTCTCATTCCTGCCTCTAGTAGATTGGGATTCTAATTTCTCTAGACCTTGTTAGTCCATGTTGTCTAGCCACACAAATAGACTGAAAATAATATCCCATGGTGGTTTCTTAAAATTATTTTAAGGCTTAACCATACAAAACAAAGGATGTTGTCATTGTGTCTGCCCACAATTATTCTTTGTTCTCTCTCCTCCTCTCTTCAGAATGCTTTTTCATAAAAGGCATTAAAACTGCATTGAGGTCACCTTTTATTCTAGTCTGAATGGTTATAATCAAGAAAGGGAATATGTTCAACATGTAATAATGTATGTAAATGTCAAAAAATAGGTGAGCTGACTTCAGAAGTACACATTATATTTCTTACAGAAGAATCACACCATCTTTATTAATGTAGCCTATAGCAAACTTTATCATCAGGAACTACATATCATCAACTATGTTCTTCTTCTAGAATGTGATATTATTCCCTTGTATTTCTAGATGGACATCAATATCAGCTTGTCCATTTAGGTAGTGGTAGCTGGAGATGTGATCACTACTGGGTGTTGTCTGACATTTCTTCTGCACATTATCTTGCCACTGTTCCATTTTCCTAGGCATGCACCCAGAATATTTCCCCTCACCACTCATTTTTTTTTTAAACATTGTACTTCCTTTGTTCATCTTGTCCAGTGTTTTATTCCTTTCATCCCTGTTTTAAATTGAATAGTGTCTTAATTTCAATTTTAGATTACTTATTGCTATGGATCTATGGTGATTTGAGTAAAAAAAAAATGGACTAGAGAGGTTCATAAATTTGCTTGCTTATTTCCTAGTTAATGGCATGTTTGGAAATGATTAGGAGGCGTGGCCTTGTTGGAGGAGGTGTAAACTTATTGGAGGAAGTATGCCACTAGGACATAGCTTTGAGATTTTAAAAGCCTATGCCAGTCTCAGTGTCTCTTCCTGCTGCCTGCAGGAATGTCTTGGCTACTGCTCCAGGTTCATGCTGTCTCTCTATTTTACCATATTGACAAACTCCCTTAGCTTGTCTGTTTTGGTTAGAACTTTTTCTTATATTATATCAGGGCATCTTTGAATAAAGATTATTTTCCTTCTTCTTCTTCTTCAACATAAATGCAATTTATTTACTGCCCTGGACCTTGTTAGTTGCCATGATAGAAGTTTTAGTATACTGAATCTGTTTAATAGCGACTTTCAAGGCTTTTCATCTTCGGGTCTCGGCACCCACCTTTCGATGTTTATTACATTAACACTGTTTATGCTAAAACAGAAATACTTAAAAGCATGAGGACATTTTATCTTCTTTATTTTTTTTTTCAGTGCTTTTATCGTGAAAGATATTTTTGCTATTGTTTGCCTAATGTTGTATTTACATGTACTTAAATAGTCATGGATATTATCTGCCCTTTATTCTACTAAAGTTATACTATCTAAACCAAATTCTATGTGTTGCATTTCTACAGTAAATTTCCCTTGAAATAATGAATAATTGTTGCATTTTATATGATTTGAAATTGTATCTTCCAGGGTTTTTGTTTTGGAGGGAATTTTCATATCTGCATTCATAATATACACTTTCCTGAAATTATTTTTGTAGTGTCATTTCTATGTATATATGTGCATACAATTTTACAAGATTTTTAAAATATTCTTTTGTTTTATAAATTCAGCTCTAGCTTTTAAATACTTACTCACATCTATTATGTATGGATCTGGATTGATCCTGTTCAGTCAAAAACTCAAGCTACAGTGCATGCTGGCAAGGATGTGGAGAAAGAGGAACACTCCTCCATTGCTGGTCCCTATAAAAGGACATGCCAATTCCTGTGCCTTTCCATTTGATTAATAAGGTATTTGTTACCTCGCTATTTGTATGCCAGAGATAGTCAAGATACAAAGAAAGGGTTATTTTGCCTCACAGTGGTAGAATTTTCTGTATGCAGTTGCTTGAGATTGTTGCTTTGGGCTTGTTGCAAGGCAACACACCCAGTGGGAGTGGGAGCTAGAGTAAAATCACCCACTGCATGACCAGGAAGCAAAAAAGTGCATCAGAAAGGGGATCTGGTGCCTTATTTGGCTTAGGTTCTTAACAGTGCTAAGTTTAAGATCAAACATTACTGCATGGGTTCTTGGGTGACACTTACAATAGAAACTGTTTGCAAAATTGAATTGTATATTCTCCTCTCTTACTTATATATAACTTTTTTTCCTTTTAATAGAATTTCACATAAATTTTGTAATTACAGCATTTCTCCCAACTTCTCTTTCATCCAAATCCTCCCATATTACCCTCACTCCATCTCAAATTCATAACCTCTTGTTCTTTCATTTTACACACACACACACTAGCTGTAAAATATATTCAGTGTTTCTCATATATGTGATCAGTGGGGATTAAATAACCGATCGGGAGCCTAATCCCTGGAACAGACAGATTATTTCTCTCTCAGCAACAACTGTAGCTCTTCATCAAGGTGTAGAGCCTTGTGAGATTGCAGCTTATTCATGTGTTGATTAGTGTCATTCTTCATGGTTGAGTTTATGGGATAAATTCTTCCTTTCTCATAATGAATAATACCTCTTAATGTGTTTTCAGGTTTGGTTTAAATAATCATCAGCTTTCTTGGTATACATTAATGATATAATCTTATAGTAGATATCTTAGTCCCCTGGCTTTTTAGTCTTTCTGCCCCTTTCCACAACATTATATTTTCTTCGTATCTTTTATTTTGGCTACTATCAAAGTTGTAAATTAACTATTCTTGATTTTAGTTTGTAATTCTATAATAATAAGAAAGATTAAATATGCTGATTATCCTTTGGACTGCCACACCTTGGAGTTTCCCCTTTATTCTTCCTGTTATTTACACATAATTCATCTTTTATGATTTATGTAATAGTACAGACTATTTCTCTTTTATTACATGTTAGTTTCAAACACTAAGTTGTCTTCTCGAAATGTTTTGTTCTATATATAACTGTGTCTGGTATTTGTGATTGGATTACATGCATCAGTGTAAGTGTAGTTAAATTCATTTCCTTATTTGTTTACGTAAATTATTCCCTTTGCTTTGCTTTTGAAAATGTTCTATTATCTTTGTAGTCACAGTTCTAAATTTTTAAGAGATCTAACTGTATTCTTTCCTGTATCTATCTTTGTTTAAAAAGTCATTGACAAATCTCACATTGGCCCTGTTTTTGTGTTATTTCTGCCATATATTCAGTATTTGCATATATAATCCTGTTTCTGGCTTATTTACTGTATTCCATTTGTTTATCTTTTGTGCCATTGAGATACAACCACACTGGAGAAAAATTGAGATGAAGAATTATAATATGCTGTTACACCAAGGATAAATTCCCTACTTTATTTCATTTCTTTCTCTACTTCTCTTGGCTGTTCGTAGATTATCACTCACTAAAATTGCCTTTTGTTTATACATAACTGAATTTATAATGATGAGCTTATGGATTATGATTTTATCTATGCAAGATTTATATGTATAAGTCACATTATGAAATTAATATTTCTATGAGATTTAGTAGCTATTATAACGTGTATATTTGTATAGTGAGTTTTACATTCTTCTGAGTTTTCCTATGCTGATTGCCATATCTGGAAAATATTTGCATTTAGTAATTAAAACAATGTTCAGAAAAGGTGATTTTGATACTAATTGCATACAAATAACACAGCCATGCATTTGACCAATATAAGTTAAGTTTCAAATAAGTTAATGGATACTGGCTGAAATTTGGCAACCATTCCATCACAAAACTTCTGTTTCTGCCCAGCTGTGACAATCATTTGTGTATAGAAAAACTATAAGGATATTTTGAAATTACCAGAGAACATTGCATTTAAACGTATTCTC